>NC_059361.1:4257500-4345000 GCF_019703515.2 Myxocyprinus asiaticus
TAAATAATATACAAAACAGGGTAAATACTGGAACAAGGCAAGACTCGGAACTAGGAAACAAAACAAAACAGCAACCGGTACAGGAACTGGAGAAAACACACAACTGACAAAGACTGAGCAGACATCAGGGATTATATAAACAAGGATACATGAGGTAATGGAAAACAGGTGAGAACAATTAGGAACAGCTGGCAGTGATGAGGGCAGTGAATTATGGGAAATGTAGTCCAGGGAAAACAGAAGACAGAGGTTAAACGGTGAATCATGATAGAATCCCCCCTCTAATAGGCGGCTCCTGATGCCCAAGGAAGGCTGGTAAGGGAGGCAGGCAAAGATGTAGCTGAGACCAAGGAGACCAGAGCAGAGCATGCGGACGGCCAGGAGACCAGAGCAGAGCAGGCGGACGGCCAGGAGACCAGAGCAGAGCAGATCAGGTGGACGGCCATGAGTCCAGAGCAGTGCAGATCAGGCGGATGGCCAGGAGTCCAGAGCAGTGCAGATCAGGCGGACGGCTAGGAGACCAGAGCAGATCAGGTGGACGGCCAGGAGACCCAGGAGACCAGAGCAGATCAGGCGGACGGCCAGGAGGCTTGGGAGGCGGCCGCAGACTTGAGACTGGAGCTGTGGAAGGCGGAGCTGTGGGAGGCTTGAGGGGCGAAGCCGTGGAAGGCGGAGCCATGGGAGGCTCGAGGGGCGATGCTGTGGAAGACTCGAGGCTAAGAGTCCTGGATGACTGGGAACCGACCTCCGTGGTCGTGAACATGGGCAGAGACTCGGGAACGATCTCCATGGTCATGAACATTGCAGAGACTTGAGAGCAGAAGCCCTTCTCCTCCGCTTCGGGGCGGCCATGTACACTGACTCCGGGATGGACGAGGCTGGCCACGCTGGCCCTGGGACGGATGAGGCTTCAAGCTTGGTGGCTGGGGCAGGCGTGGGCTCGGTGGCCGGGGCAGGCATGGGGCAAGGAGCCGCGGGAGGCTTGGAGCAAGGAGCTGCGGGAGGCGTGGCGGTGATATGGCGTGGAGCAGACTCAGGCGTGGCGGTGACATGGCGTGGAGCAGACTCAGGCGTGGCGGTGACATGGCGTGGAGCAGACTCAGGCGTGGAAGCCGGGATCAGTGTAGGGAGAGGAGGATCCTCTAAAGCAAGAGTTTCTAAAGTCAGCTTCACGTATTCCTCCCAAGTGTAGCCTCCTGTCTCTGGCAACTCCCTCCACCGGTGAGCTGTGAGTCCGATCCGATAAATGGATTTCAGGTGGGAATCAGCAAATCCTGTGTAGCTGGCAGTGGTGCAGAAAAGATGAGAGTATTCCTTGATGAGTAAATCCGCCTGGCTCAATTGAATAAAGTAAGCTGCTAGATCCATTTTGTATGGTCAGTTGTTCTGTCATGTTTGAAGGAAGTCACGAGAGAAAGATCCAGATGCAGCTTAACTTTAATGGAAAATAAATAATATACAAAACAGGGTAAACACTGGAACAAGGCAAGACTCGGAACTAGGAAACAAAACAAACAAGATAGCAACAGGAACTGGAGAAAACACACAACTGACAAAGACTGAGCAGACATCAGGGCATTATATAAACAAGGATACACGAGGAAATGGAAAACAGGTGAGAACAATTTGGAACAGCTGGCAGTGATGAGGGCAGTGAATTATGGGTAATGTAGTCCAGGGAAAACAGAAGAAAGAGGCTAAACACAAGGCAAAACAACAGTGAATCATGACTATATATATATATATATATATATATATATATATATATATATATATATATATATATATACTCACTGCTACCATCTGACAGGCGGTATCGCAGCATAAGGACCCACACCAGCCAACTTCATGACAGCTTCTTCCCCCAAGCAATCAGACTTCTGAACTCTTGATCTCTCACGATCAAAATACATCAGCACCGCACTTTATTAATCTTACTCTTATATCTTACACTGGACTGTCATAAATGATATTCTCTCTTAACAACACACTGGCAACTGACTATCAACCGACAGCCTGAATGTTAATACAGTACAATACAACCTACTGTACATATTATATATACTATTTATTATTGTATAATGTACATTGTATGTTATTATTTGTATATTGTGTTATGTGTAATTATGTGTATATTAGATGTGTAAATTGTGTTATTTGTGTAATTTGATGTTTATTGTAAATTGGTATATGTCTCATCACTGTCACAACTACTATGTTGCTCGGACCTGCACCCAAGAATTTCACACACTATTGCACTTGTGTATATGGTTGTGTGACAATAAAAGTGATTTGATTTGATATATATATATATATATATACGTATATACAGTACTATGCAAAAGTTTTAGGCACTTAAGATGTTTCACAAAAGCATTTGTCTTAAGATGGTTATTTATATCTTCAGCTTTAGTGTGTCAATAGGAAATATAAATGTTAGACTCCCAAACATTACTTTTGCGAATAGAAAGATTAGAATAGAAGAACAGGGAGCCCTGCAACAGATGTCATGGCCCCCACAGTGCCCCCCACTGAACATTGAGTCAGTCTGGGATTACATGAAGAGACAGAAGTGGTTGAGACAGATTAAATAGATAGAAGAACTGTGGAGAATTCTCCAAGAAGCTTGGAACATCCTATCTGCCAACAACCAAGAAAAACTGTATCCAGGTGTACCGAGGAGAATTGGTGCTGTTTTAAAGGCAAAGGTGGTCACACCAAGTATTGATTTAGCTCTTTTATGTTTACTGGACTTTGTATGATGTTAATTGATAAATGAAAACTATTTATGGCATTATTTTTGAAGACATCCTCACTATGCAAAATGTTTCACCAGTGCCTAAAACTTTTGCACAGTACTGTATCTATCTATCTATCTATACTAAAAATATTTGGATCCGTAATTGAAATAGTTTTGAAATGTTTCAGTGAAACCATAAACCACTTGAGCACTCAAAGGGGCAGAAAACGACCCACTTTATTGATTAATTCCACATTTAAAACGTCATCGTTGACGTTCTAAACGGGGGCGGGAATCGGTTCGTTTCAAAGAACCTGTTCATGAAAAATGATTCACTGATTCTTTTGAGTCATCACTCAAAGGGTTCCCAGAATGTTTCGTTGGTTTCAACCTAGAACTGCTTGCTTCCAACAAACCAACCATCTCTCCCTTGTTCTGCTTCTCTCAAGAGTTCTCCTTTTCAATGAAGTGACTCGCAAGCTTTTCGCGAATCTGTTCAGAAGAATCGGCTCAAAAGAACAATTCGTTCGCTAGTTTTCCTCCCTTTTCACAGTCAGTCTCTCCATCCCTGATCCTGATCTTCTCCGCTCATCCACCGTTCATCAAGGTCTGTTATTTCTTGGTTCATTCATCTTATCCCAAATCAAATGCATGCTTTGCGGTGTTGTCTTTTTGGCGTAGAAACTTTAAAGTAGTGAATTGTCTTTTGCACTGTGTACACTGTACAGTATCACTTCTTTGTTCTGTCTTTCCGTTCCATTAATGTGACGAGTTCTGATGATGACACGTCAATGGTTATAATTATAACATGTTCAACCTTAGCGTTTTAATTCAGGGTTTATTTTTTTCAGAACAGGCATTATTTGGATGTTGACTGTGTAAATTGTGCTTTGCAACTTTTGCAAAAAATATAAAACAAATTTTTTTTTACAGAAAATAATCAAATGGCCATGAAGGTTTTACACAAAAGTTTTGCAACATGCACATTTTTTCCTTGACTTGGTAGGAAATCATAAAAAATAAATAAATAAAGAAATAAAAAAAATAATATATATATATATATATATATATATATATATATATATATATATATATATATATATATATATATATAAATATATATAGTCTTATTTTTAATATATCTAAATTATATATATATATATATATATATATATATATATATATATATATATATATATATATATTAGTTGGTTGTTCATGTTAAAGGGATATATGCAGGTTCAATACAACTTAAGTTCTTAAGTTCAGTTGACAGTATTTGTGGCATAATGTTGATCACCATAAAAATTTATTTCAACTTCAGCACAAATCTGGATTATAGTGAGGCACTTACAATGGAAGTGAATGGGGCCAATCTGTAAATGTTAAAATACTCATTGTTTCAAAAGCATAGACACAGATGTAAGCAATATAAATGTTTACATGATTTTAGTGTGATAAAATCTCAAACAAAATTTTTATTTATCAACTACGTGACCATGAGGACCAGTGAGTAATTAAAACAAGTAATTAATTACTAACTACTAATTACATCTTCTACAGTGTAATTAGATTACTTTACTAATGACTCTGTCTGAAAAGTAACTGCATTACTTATTACTAATTACTTTCTAAAACTCTGATCAACCTCGACCAGATGAAAAATACAAGGATAGATGTGAAACTGTTTTTTTAATTCTTTCAAATAAATCAAATAAAATCAAATTAATTATTCATGAACTGGTCAAAGAATTTAAGGGGGCAGCGTTAATTTAGAAAACATTTAACATTAGACATTAAATTTCGATTTAAAATTCACTATTGTTTATATAGAACTGTTCTATATTCTATACACAATTACATCAGAAGTAACTGTAATTAAATACTGAAAAATTCAGAGTAATCCCTTACTTTACATTTTTCAATGAAAAAGTAATTTAATTGCTATAATTAATTACTTAGTAATGCATTACACCCAACACTGATGACGACATAACACCATAAACACTAAAACGCCTGTAAAAACAATTATTTAGCTTTGAAGCGAAAAATAATAAAAAATTTAACTGAAGAATTAATGTAAGTGCTTTTATAAAATGATAAGCTTCACATTTCTGCCTTTAAACCCTCCAAAAAATTGCCTAATTCAATTTTATTGCAAGTGCCTCACAGTAACCTCAATTTAAAATAAAGGGATGAATCTAAATTATTTTACGCGGCATACAAAGTGCACCAAAAGTGCTCTGCAGCGACTGCACACTCCCATGACGCACCTTGAATGACTCTGTCGAGTCGGTCTACCTACACTCTCAAATTATTTATTTATTTGATATATCTGAATATATTTGTTTCTATACTTATAATCGACAACTTTAAATCAATCAATTTTTTTTATTTTTCCATCATTTTTAATACGATTATGTCATTCGCAATGCTTTATGGGATTGTAGTTCAAGTTTGTAATGTTGTAATTCATCTTGAAGCAGGTTGGTTTGGTTCATGGCTTACAACTCTTTTATGAAGAATTTTATGAAATCCCACTGGAAAAAAATGCTTCTGGAAACAAGACGTCTGAAAAAATGGACAGGCACTGTTGCGCTCTATTTTCTGAGACCATCGTCAACACAGGCAATAGCAAAAAACCTGATAAAAAATGTCTCTGCTGTGTTCTCTTGAGTATTGAACTCCTGAGTTTCACTCAACGTTCTAGGAGTCTCGTAATAAACATATAGGAGAAAGTCATGAAAGCACTGCTTTAGTGTGCATTACAGTTCGTTCAGTCAGTATACTGGACTTTTAGCATAAACCTCAAAGCACTTGGTTTGGGGTTAGCTCTGAGCCTCACCTTTGGAGCGTAGAGCTGCTATTAAGTCTGTTAAATTCATCCATGACATATAATTAAGTTTATGTGAGCTTGTTTACTGACTGTGATGTATTTCACTTTTGCAAGGGGGCAGAATGGGAGCAAAACTCAGTCGGAAGAAGAGTGAAAATGGAAAAGGAGCAGAGGCAACAGGTCTGGAGACTGCAGAGCAGAAACCCTCTGAAGCTTCAGTCCCAGAAAGTGCTTCAGAAGAGAGCAGGCCTTCAGAAGAGGCACCAAACGAAGACCAGAACCTCAGTGAGCCTGCCTCTTCAACCAGTTTTCTGGAGAGCATTACACAAGCCGTAGACGAAATGGTCAGTGCGGTCACTGATCAGATTGCTACACCAGTGGAAGACGTTGTAAGTAAGGGCATTGAAGCAGTGGAGTCCGCATTGGCTGCTGCAAGCCTGAATGTCAAGGAACCTGCAGCTCCAATACAAGAACCTGAGAACATTCAAGAGTCTGAACCACTGGTGGCTCCGTCCCTCTTGAATGACCTGCTGAAATCTCAACCGAGCTCAGAAGCCCTCACTGATGAGCTTGACTCTGGGGTGACAGTGGAGACTGAAGCCATAACCAGTCTGGCGTTGGAAGACAAAATGACTAATCCTGCACAAACTGAGAACAAGGATTTGTTGGAATGTTTGGATAATGTGGCGACACCTTCAGTGGACCTGCTAGACTGTAAAGTGACCCATGATTTCACAACCATAAACTCAGAGCCCTCAGTTTCCTTAGATGACATGGGACAGGGCCCATGCACAGCAGTTGACACGGTCAACCTTGTATAAACCACTACACTCACACCTCCAGAAAACAGCAACATTTAGAAGCTCAATAGTACACAACAGTTGGGTTCCAGAAGTAAAAATACCATTAATTTTTTTCCATAGACGAACTGATTATTAACAATGACTTCTAAACCTTTAAAGACAGAACTTCTGTGAGTTTTGAGGTTGTTAATTGATGGTATATGCTTCTGATATAGCCATTAGTCAGATCCATTTTTTAAAGTGTTATACAAGGCAAAACATACGCGGCAAAGCACGCATTGAATATATCTGAATATTTTGCAGTATATTGATTCTATACTTGTAATCAACAACTTTAAATCAATATTTTTACATCGTTCTATTTATTTGTATTTGATTACGTCATTCGCAATGCTTCATGGGATTATCAAGTACATAATCTTGAACTTTTGTCATTGTATCCGATCCAATCGTTTTTGCTTCAAATCAAAGTTTGTGATTCTTGTGATTCACTTCGGAGCTGACTGGTTTACAGCTCTTTTAGGAAATCCCTATGAAAAAAATGAATTGGAAAAATACTTCTGGAACCATGACGGCTGAAAAAGTGGACAGACACTGTTGCACTCTATTGGTGCAAGTATGTCAGACCAATATAAATATCAAGATAATAATGAAACAATAAACTGTTTACTATTTTGTTTTCTTTAAAGCATGTTTTTAGGATTATAGGCATGAAAAAGTTCAGTTACTCAAGAATGAAAATAAGCCACCAGCCACTTCAGATGCCTTATACGCATTAGCAAACCAGCTCTCTTTTACATTGTTTGTTCTATATTCTTTCAAGTTCTTGGTGATGTTTTTATGAAGCATTCGGTCTCCCATAGGAGGAGATGGTACAGAATGTACATTATATGGTGATGATTGTAGTAAAGGAAAATAAAGATGGTTAAACAGTCACATTCTGCTCTGATGTATTTTGAAATTAAGCGCATTTACAAACACAATCAACTGAATATACTTACAGTAATAAGCCTAAAACGTGTATGTTCAGGTAAATGTCTTAAATGGTTTTTCTTTATCGAGGTAAGGTCATAAACGGTTTAGACAAACCAATCGACGCAGGAAGGATTTTGCATTGCATGTGAACACCTTTATCAGCGTTTTTACCTGCTTATTCAATGTGCAGCTCTGCAGCGCTGCGTGCATGCCCGTTTACGTTTTGACATCAAAATAAGAGAATAACCCTATGAATGTATTAATTTTTATTTTATTTTAGTCAGAATTTTTGTTTTGTCAAAAATGTCCATTAGTTTACTATATTGTGTACAATTATAAAAACATGTATCAAACATGACAACAATTCCTCGTGTTTAGACAGTTTAGAAAATTGCGTTTCTGTTTAGCGCGTTTTTTTCCCCTTTTTCTCCCAATTTGGAACCCCCAATTCCCAATGTGCTTTTAAGTCCTCGTGGTGGTGTAGTGATTCGCCTCAGTCCAGGTGGTGGAGGACGAATCCCAGTTGCCTCTGCGTCTGAGACCGTCAACCCGCGCATCTTATCACGTGGCTTGTTGAGCGCGTTGCCACGGAGACATAGCGCGTGTGGAGGCTTCACGCCACCCACCGCGGCAACCATGCTCAACTCACCACGCGCCCCACCGAGAACAAACCACATTATAGCGACCACGAGGAGGTTACCCCATGTGACTCTACCCTCCCTAGAAACCGGGCCAATTTGGTTGCTTAGGAGACCTGGCTGGAGTCACTCAGCACGCCCTGGATTCAAACTAGCAAGCTAGCGAACTCCAGGGGTGCTAGACAGCGTATTTTACCACTGAGCTACCCAGGCCCCGTTTAGCACGTTTTTAAGGAAACCGCGTATCCACAATGCTTACGCATTCTAACTAGCACGCTAGTTCATCTGTTCATTCGCTTCTTTGTCTGCGGAAATGTAAGTTGTAATATTACGTTTATGTGTCTTTTTCCATCTAATTTTCGTCATATTTGACAAAACCAAAAAACATTCCGTCAACTAACATTTCTGTCAGTAATTCCATTGACGAGATTAACACTGGAATAAATATGAATGAAAAGATACTTATTTCATTTGGTGTAAGCCCCGTCCTACGGTTCAGCACTAGGATGCTTGCTTGAACCGTCAGATCCTGCCGGAGGCGATGACGGCAGGGGAGCGGAGCTTACCCCCATTTAGGATGGGACCTAAACTGGTGGTGATGGGGTGGAGGGTATGCAAACAATGTGAATCAGCCGAGCAGGCTATAAAGCAGAGGCTGTATTGTGATTGGATATTTGCCTGATAAAATGAATCCCGAGATCTTCCTGCTAGGACTACACTTACGCTTACATTGCTTGATGATTTCAAGTCTCGTGTAAACACTTTTTTTGTGTTGTCAGATTTTTTTTAATAAGCTGATTTTTTGTAGTTAGCAGCATTATTGGTGTGCAAGTAAATATGCTTAAGGACACCACACGTTTCCTATATTTACTTGTGATGTGCATACTTATCTCTTTTTTTGCATCTCTTTATCTGTTTTGTTTAAAAATCTGAACAAAACATCAGGCTGAGTCTCTAAAAAAACAACTTAAAACAGCTGTCCCACATTTGAGCCACTGGTAAAATATTTTGGAGCACTGCCAAAACCCAACATGTGGGAAGTGTGTAACCTATCCCAGCGCATACATCCTAACATAGCAAGGAAGAAAACTGATCTTTCTACCTTCTGTGTGGAAACTCCTGTTTCTGGGCAAGACAGCATGCACTGCATCTCTCTCAAACACACACACATTCAAATAAACACATAAGAGTTTTCTTGGACAAACTCATGGGGGGGGGGTTAGCATTCTTTCTAGGTCTCATGGGGCAGTTAGATATACAGTAGTGTTTTTTTCAAAGTCAACTTTTTGGCTCTTATCATAAGAAACTTTGGCTTTATATAAATAAACATCGTTCCACTGAGTATTTTGTAGTGAATGCAAAGTTTCTGATTAAATATTAAGCTGCTTCCTGTCTTACTGGAATCTCAAGGAAACGCCACGGCTCATTTTCCATGTAAGACAGAGATTTGGGTACTTTAGCCTTGGATGACTGAATTTAAAAGGCATAGGCACTGGGGAATATAAATATACATACCCATGCAAATCAAGTGAAACGGGCTTAAAACAAATAACCCACCAACTATGTAACCTAGACTTATTTTTCTGGTCACATAAATTAATTTAAGCAGGGAAAGGAGAACAAACTTTATTAGAAAATAAATCATGTCTTTTTCCATTTCTCTCTATTGCTCTCTAAGTTACTTTCTGATATATTACCTTGACTTGTGGCAAAAGTAAACAAACCTATACAATGCAAAAAAAGTTCAAAACATTACTCTATTCAACTAAATAAATTTAATTATATAACAATATAAATGAGCAAGTCATACAGGGTTGATGGCAGACGATGATCTTATTTCAGTTTCTCTTGGGATGTATTATAGGTTTGTTGCATCAGACAGATCCAAACCTTGAGCTTTAGCTTTCTGTCAGGGAAATGAAAGAGGAATAAAGAGTAAAATCTGTGCTCTTCTTTTTACAAGATAGATGACATTGCAATAGTTCTAACTGTGATACCTGGTCCCTTGATCCCAATGAACCATTTCATACTTGCGATTTAGATTGAATACTAACAAAGACTCCCAAAATAACAAATGGTGTTGTACAACAGAGTGTGTCAGCCAAATTATATTTTTTTGCATTGCAACATAATTTTCGAGACACTTAAGCACATTTTATCCCCACATTCTCATTACTGTTATGTTTTTAAAGAATCTAATTACTGTAATACAGAAATGAAAATCTGGAAGCACATTTAATTTAGGATAACAAATACTACTATGACGCATAAATACTTTATAATATATTTTGATAACACTTTACAATAAGTTAGTAATCGTTAACATCAGTAAATGCATTATTTATCTTGAACTAATATGATCAATGATTTTTACATCACTTATTAATCTTGGTTAATGTTAATTGATCAAAATACTATTGTTAGTTTATCGTGCATTAACTAATGTTAACGTAAACAACTTAATGTAAAAAAATATATATTAGAATATATAGAAAATTTACCAATTTATCATTTACCAAGATTAGTAAATGCTATAAAAGTACTGTTTATAATTCGTTCATGTTTCTATTACGTTTACTAATGTTAACGAATTCAACCTTATTGTAAAATTTTACCATTTACCAAAATTTTACCGTTTCTTTTGCATTGCAAATAATAATCGCAACGGTCCTTAAAATAGGTTTCATATAATTTTCTTTTTTGATTTTGGTGTTCAATACGACCTGGACATATTCTTGATAGGTTCACTCATAGGTAACAGAGACAGTTTTCAGCAAATGAATCTTTACATTTGGCCATGTCATGCCTGTATGCGTTGGTATTTCTTAGCCAGGTCTACATTGGTGCATCCAGGCTGGAAGGGATATGCCCAGAGGATGGAGTTCCAGGAGTGACCAAACCGCTTCACACCCTCACTGAGGTAGAGAAGCTCATCGGCAGTCCAGTTCCTCCTTTCTCTGTGTCTGCCTGAAGACTACAGGAGGAAAATGGTAACAAATTCACACACAAACATCTACAGTTTCTGTTATCTTATGGACTAAAGAGATAATGACTTAATGAAGAGAATGCAATGACTCTTCTGGACTTCTCATTACAATTTACACACTTTTAATGTTGTGTCAAGTGTGACATTACTGAAAATGCATTCACATTTTTCTTACTAAAGCAAAGAGTACCGTACATTTTTGGGGAGACAGTCTTTGAACGTTTTCTCGAGATTTCGGTGAACTGTTTTCTTTTCCATGTTTGATCCTAAGAAAAATACAGCAAGGAGAGACTGAGAGAGAGAGATATACAGAAAGTGTCATTTAAAAGGAATATTCTAAGTTATTCCATTGTGAGTGCATTACTGTAAACGTTTTCATTTAACTGAGGGATGAGATTAAATTGTTTTCAGTGGTAATAGAAAATTTCACAGATGATGCCGACAGAGCTGAATTTGTTTTAAAATGTTCCTTTAAAATAAAGAACCAAACCATACAGTACTAGTGTGTCCATGTTGGCAACAGCAATACAGATGGTCAGACTTGCACAGGGCAGCAGGGATGTACTGTATATTGATCTTTAGAATGATTTAGTGGGAAGTCTGAAACCTTTTCTAGTAGCCTACAGAACAAGTACACACTGTTCTTTAATTGCCTATAGCAGGACATTCCTCTCAGCATGGAGGAGGTTCTCATGATAATATTACCATTCCACCATATTGTTCCACCAACTCTTGAGCAGAACAAAACACTTTGTGTGTATGTACACCTATGTATATGCACATGTCTGAATGTGCAGACTGGAACACAACAACTTGCTTCCATGTGTTTACTATGGTCTTGTTACAAATACCACTGTTAAAATTATAAAAAATAAATAATTAATGAATAAATAAAAATGTTCAAAATGCCAAATGAAAAATATATTAACAATATCACTTTTATTAATAGTTTCTGTCTTCACACTTTCATAGGCCCCAGATATTATAGCCCTCCATCTGCATGAATTCAAGAATGCAAGGTTTGGTCTCACATTCATGATGTGTAAGCCGGGGGGGTGGGGGGTGAGGACCACTGGTGTAAAAGAACATGTGTGTTTGCTTCTGCCCATGTCCTGTCCTAATGACTGTGTTCTGGGTTGCAGAGCAGACCATGTCTCCGTAGTAACAGCTCAATGACCGGACGTCAGAGCCCACAGAGACCCATAATCTAGTTATCCATCTTCCCTGCACATGATTGATTCATTCTCTCTCTCTCTCTCTCTTTTCAAAAGAACACAAAAGTATAATTCAGAAGTCTAATAAATGATTCCATGAGACTCATGATTGTTTCTCACCAAACCTTATCATATGCTTTAATAACAAACCGAAATCTAATGTATTATTTAGTGAAAATGTTCACTGACCGTTGATCTCCTGTGTTCGATGATAGGGCAAGAGAGCAACAGTTCACACAGCCCCCTCATGACATTGGGGCATTCAAGTGAAAACTTGTTTTGTTTATCTAAAAGCAGGTCCTCCACAGCGATAGTGACAACAGAACACAACACAACTGCACACAAAACAGAGAACAGAACTTACTAAACATGTCTGAAGAGTTTGTAGACGAAGAATTGATGCATTTCTATGCCCAGCCTTATTTTATTTTTTTTTTATGGAGTACTCTGAAATCAAACAGAAACACAGAGGAGGCTCCCGGCAGCCACAGTCACACCGTATCCTAAGGTGACGGCAAATGATGCAATAAAAGGTATCTTTTCTATGGTAATCAGAGTTTTTGTCCTAACCAGCAGTGATGAGTGATGGTTCATTCTATCGATCGCTTGTTTTCTATTTTCGGCATTGCAAAGGTAACTCTGTCCACTGTGAACTGGCACCTGTCCAAAAACATTCAAAAAAATAAGGCTGGGCACAGAAATGCATCAATTCTTCGACTACAAACTCTTCAGACATGTTTAGTAAGTTCTGTTCTCTGTTTTGTGTAGCTGTGTTGTGTTCTGTTGTCTCTATCGCTGTGGAGGACCTGTTTTTAGATAAACAAAACAAGTTTTCACTTGAACGCCCCAATGTCACGAGGGCACTGCGTGAACATTTGCTTTCTTGCCCTATCATGAACATGCACAGGAGATCAACGGTCAGTGAACATTTTCACTAAATAACACATTAGGTTTCAGTTTGTTTCTCACCAAATCTTATCGAATGCTTTCATAACAATCATGAGTCTCATGGAATCATTTATTAGACTTCTGAATTATACTTTTGTGTTCTTTTGAAGCTTGAAGAGGTGGTCACCATAAACTGCCATTGTATGAAATCACTGAGCACAGTCACAATTTTCACAATTTCTCCCTTTGTGTTGAGAAAAAGAAAGAAAGTCATATAGGGTTACAACAGCACAGGGGTGAGTAAACAATGACTGAATTTTCATTTTTGGGTGAACTTATCCTTTAAGCTCAATCAACAGCATTTTTGTTGATTTTCATTTCCACAAAAAAAAAAAAAAAAAAAAGAAAATTAGAAAACAAAAAATTGTTACAGTGAGGCACTAACAATGGAAGTTTTTTTTTTTTTTTTGCCAGTCTATAAATGCTTAAATACATACTGTTTCAAAGTAATGGCTACAAGATGTAAATATTATACATGTTAACGTGGTTTTAGTGTGATAAAATTGCTTACTAACCTTTCTGGAGTAAAGTTATACCCAATATTACAACTTTGTTGCAATGACAATGAATCCCAGTATTGGATATAACTTTACAAATCTCATAACATTCAGCAGGAAATAACGTAGGCCGGTTCGTGATTTAATTCATCGGAATTTCATTGGATCATAGATGCCATTATATTTTTGATCAATATTTTTTCCACCCAGTCAATTGTCACAAAAAAAGTCATTTTAGAAGCTGAGAAATGTATTACATGTTGATGAAAAATTATGAAAACTGCCAATATTTCAGAAGACGTTGGTAAACATTTTTGAAAGTAATTTTCGTTTTAAAAATGACTTTAGTTTTAAACATCTTTGTTTTAAAATTGAATTTACTGATCTTTGGATTTTATTTACTTATTATATTAATGCATTTGTTCATTTAGTGGAAGTTTTGCATTCCCTTGTAATGCTTTTTATCACCATACAGTAGTTTGGGTTTTCCTGTATTATTATTACTACAAACTTTTACTATTGTAAAACCATGGTAAATTTTGTGGTTACTATGGTTTTACTTCAAAGTAAAATTTAATAGGATTTTTAACAAGATTTTAGTAGAAAAGTAGTGACATTTCATGCATCCTGCTCTTCCTCAGATAAATGGTTTTACCACAAATACTTCAACTATGGTTACTGTAGTAAAACCATGGTTAGTTTTCACAAGGGATGGATAAAGGTATTGCGTGAAAACACAAAACAAACTGAGAGGGAATGCAAACTATTGCGAGAAGCCGAGAACACAATACGTTTTCTGAGGGAATGCAAAAGAAAATAAATTGCCTTCCTGCCCTCTATAGGGCTCCATACCTTTTAGTTTTATTTACTCATTTTAATTTGCAATAGTTTTTAAAATCTTGTTACAAATGACAGTTTTATGTGTTATGTACTGTATTTCATGTTCTGTGAAACGTTCTGTGCAAAAACTGATAAAAGAAAGACCAGAGTCCAGTTAATAAATTGAGCCTTGAGGTTATGGGAAAGAGGCCACATAGGAATAACTGAACACCACTCAGAGAGCACAACTCAGCAATGGAGGAAATGGAACAAGTGAGACTGAGGGGAAAAAAGGAAAAGGAAAAAAGCAAGGAAAAAGATGGCAAGACAAAAAAGCATCGACAAAAGTGGAAAAATTAAAGGCTCTCATGTTACAGTATAATATGACCTTATTCATTATTATAACCCAGATACTTGCACGCACACGCACCATTAATCAAACTTATGGGGCAGTTTGCAGATGTTTATAGTGGCAAGTACATTCCCCCCAAAACCCACTGTCATCTCAATCACACTCAAAGTGACTGAGAAACATTGAAGGGCTACGGTTCTTTTTTTTTCAGGTAGGAAAGAAAACTTCTCTTACCCTTTGTTTCACACGGTCTTCTGAGGGGTGTGAGACTTAAAACTGGAGAGAGAAACACTGAGAATTACAGAGCAGGAAAGCAAAAAAATGCACTAAACAGTTTCAGTTTTAGCATGTGAAGACATCCTCAAAGCAATGTGCCTGTGTGTTACAGTGATTTTACCATTGTACCAAAGTAAAATCATAGCAACACAAAACATCCATCAACCCATCTTGCTTGTATAGGTCGCGTGTCGTGCTGGAGCCTATCCCAGCTGTCTCAGGCCGAAGGCAGGGAAACACCAGTTGTGTCAGATGTGAATTTATGTGTGCGTCAGATGCTTCGACACAAAATATTTCCACAAAGAATCAACCTGCGCATCCTCCTTTCAATTGTTTTTCATATAAACGTGCTAGATTAATGTGTTTTTGTCACAACAGGTGGCCAGTCCATCACAGGGCTAACACACACAGACATACAAATTCACACTCTCACTCTCACCTATAGGCAATTTACATTTTCCAATTCACTTGACCTGCACCCAGAGCAGCAGGTCCAGGAAACCTCACACAAACACAGCAAGAACATGCAAACTCTACACAGAACTCCTGGGTGAGCCAGGGCTCAAAGCAGGGACCTTCTTGCTGTGAGGCAACATTGCTACCCACTTAGCCACCATGCCACCCTACATTGGATGGCTTATTGTTATTGCTTTTAAAGAAGAAGGCAACAGCAATATGATATCAAATGTTCAATAAACAATTATCTGTTACTCAAATAACTTTACAAGACTGGAAATACATCACATATCGTATGGACAAGTTTATGGTATTTTTTGTCCTTTATGGAGCTTGACAGCTACAGTTTCTAATCACTTTCGCTGTATGAAAGAATGCACTTTCCTGAACTATTCCTTTAATCAAAAGTTTGGAAATAACATTTGAGGTAATCCCAATGACCGCAAACACAGTTTACACAACGACACTAAGTTTTCATTCACATTTACTGATTAAGGTCCATATTCTAGTTGAGCCTTTGTTCCGAAAAAGATGTAAACATGTTTCACATCTCTACAAATATTCTGAACAGGGACTAAAAACGGTTCAAGGAACAAAAACTGGAAACAAATGAAATTTTTATCAGAACGTAACCGAAAACCGGAACAAGGTGATTTTCAACTGTTCCGGAGTGAAAACGTTATATTTAAATGCTCGTAACCGGTTAATTTTGTTCCGATACTTTTTTCATGAAAATAAAGGCCAAAGTGTTTATCACAGTATATTTTTGGAACTACACCACACGTGCTTTGATCCTGAAGGAAACTGCTGCATCACACATTTCTTTGCCTAACTGCCCGTTGTGGATGTTGTATTCTGTGAATGAAGACCTTTTTATGTATGATTTATGTATAATTACTATATATACTGGTGGCCAAAAGTTTGGAATAATGTACAGATTTTGCTGTTTCGGAAGGAAATTGGTACTTTAATTCACCAAAGTGGCATTCAACTGATTACAAAGTATAGTCAGGACATTAATGATGTGAAAAACAGCACCATCACTATTTGAAAAAAGTATTTTCGATCAAATCTAGATAGCAGTCATCACTCCAACACCTTATCCTTGAGTAATCATGCTAAATTGATCATTTGGTACTAGAAAATCACTTGCCATTATATCAAACACAGCTGAAAGCTATATGGTTCATTAAATGAAGCTGAACATTGTCTTTGTGTTTGTTTTTGAGTTGCCACAGTATGCAATAGACTGGCATGTCTTAAGGTCAATATTAGGTCAAAAATGGCAAAAAAGAAACAGCTTTCTCTAGAAACTCATCAGTCAATCATTGTTTTGAGGAATGAAGGCTATACAATGCTTGAAATTGCCAAAAAACTGAAGATTTCATACAAAGGTGTACACTACAGTCTTCAAAGACAAAGGACAACTGACTCTAACAAGGACAGAAAGAGATGTGGAAGACCAGATGTACAACTAAACAAGAGAATAAGTACATCAGAGTCTCTAGTTTGAGAAATAGACGCCTCACATGTCCTCAGCTGACAGCTTCATTGAATTCTACCCGCTCAACACCAGTTTCATGTACAACAGTAAAGAGAAGACTCAGGGGTGCAGGCCTTATGGGAAGAATTGCAAGGAAAAAGCCACTTTTGAAACAGAAAAACAAAAAGAAAAGGTTAGAGTGGGCAAAGAAACACAGACATTGGACAACAGATAATTGGAAAAGAGTGTTATGGATCTTAACCTCATTGAGCTTTTGTGGGATCAGCTCGACTGTAAGGTGCGTGAGAAGTGCCCGACAAGACAGCCACATCTATGGCAAGTGCTACAGGAAGTGTGGGGTGAAATGTCACCTGAGTATCTGGACAAACTGACAGCTAGAATGCCAAGAATCTGCAAAGCTGTCATTGCTGCACATGGAGGAGTTTTTGATGAGAAATCTTTGAAGTAGTTTAAGAAGTTCTGATCATTTGTTTCAAATTGTAATAGTAATTTTTCATGTTATTAATGTCCTGACTATCTATTGTGCTCAGTTGAATGCCACTTTGGTGAATAAAAGTACCAATTTCTTTCCATAAGAGCAAAATCTGTACATTATTCCAAACTTTTGGCCACCAGTGTATACATGCAAGGCTAATCCAGATACAAGGAAAACATTATTAGAAGTAAAAATTACATTTCTCAGTTGTTTCCAAGTCTTCACTGAATTATTGTTAGATATGATGCATTAATACAGATTTGATGTTGCCGGGTTTAGAATGAGAAGCAGATCTGTAATTAAAATTATACTTAACTGTTAATTACATACCTGCAAACTCTGTAGAGTTGAAAAAGGTGACAGACTTTGGGGGGGAGCATGCAAATGTCATTTTTTGTGACATGCATCTATCAACATATGTTATTCTTTGTTATTCTATTATATTTAAAAACATATTTTAAGTGTACCATTATTGTAGATTTATTTATTTTGGCAAAACAACACCGAAGCATTAAACTCTGGTGACTTTGAGAGAAGCATTTTTTATTATTATTATTTTCTTGAGTATGTATGGCATTTATGTAACAATTAGCTAAAGCACTTCTAAAAGAGGCTATTTAGACTAGTGTCAGAAATTATCTTTTCTATAAAGGGGCAACATTTGCCTCCTGGAGTTTTTTTAGGGGCATTTTTCACCATTGAGGGAATCGTTAGGGCATATTTTTTTCTAACTATACAAAATATGACAATATGACATCATTGTGTTACATCAAATATTTCAAATTAATCAATTCCTTAAAAAACATGTTCAACCTGAATAATCAGATAAGCGGTTACCTATAAATTTAAATGAACATCAAATAATTTCATGTGATACTTATATACTAGGTCTAGAATAAAAAGAAATATATCCGATGTTGCAAATAAGAAATAGAAATCATAAGTGGCATTTTTATTGTATTTTTTTGCCCCCACATTTTCAATTTCGGGTCATTTTTGTCACCTTCAGTGGGATTTTTGCCCTGAGCCCTTGTTAATTTCTGACCCTGGTTCAGACCAATTCTTGTGCTAAAAAAGCAATATGCAGTGCAACGAGTAAGGCAGAACGCAGGTGTCTCGAGACACGTTTTTAACAGTTGAAGTTCTTTTACGGCGTCTAAAAACAGCAAAATGCGCCAAAAACACATTAATCTAGTGCATGTTTATATGAAAAACAACTGAAAGGAGGACAGAGGAAGCTATATGAGGAGGCTTGAGCGAGGATGGCAGGTTGATTCTATGTGGAAATCTTTTGTGTGTGATGCACGCATAAATTCGTCTCCTTCACATCTGACACAATATTTCTAGTTCCTGTTTCACCACTGTTTTATCAAACTGTAATTGTCACATACTTCGACATTGCATCTTGAATTATTAGGATTTATTCTTAATATATCAATTAATTAAATTTGAACAAGCGCCTGAGGTAGGCTAATGGAGCAGCGTAAAGGCGACGTTCTGAAATGATGTTTGAATGAGCGGGACATTTCATTTTTCAAATACATTTCACTTAGATTCCTCCGTCCTCTTTCCTTCCTTTGCATCTTTTCCTCGTATCCTAAGAGGGAGCTGACAGGATGCAAAGGAAAGGGACAGTTTTAGGAATGAGAAGCCATAGACAAGAGAGTCGCTGCACTGTTTCTTTGCTGGTTCTGCGCTATATTTGATTGATATTAATGTCTTTTCTTTTTTTTGGATCAACAACTAACAGTAAAGAACATAACAGATATTCAAATAGACATCATAATTGCCAAACATTGTGGAAATTTTACAACATTTTAAAGTCAAGTTCTGTATCAATGAATTCTGTGGAGTATTTAAAGAGACAAATACAATTAGAAAAACTGTTTTGCACTAGACACTGCAGCAGAAAGGATACCTTCCCCCTGGTTTGGATATGCGGTTATTAAAGCTTGATGCCCGTAGCCTTCAGAGTCACACCGCGTCTGTCCAACCCAACCCCCCCAACTAGTTTGCCTGTATGCAATTAACTGTACGCTTGTTTTGATTTCTATGCCAATAAATCCACCACATAGGAAAAACAATTATTGCTTATTTTGGTGAGGAAAGTGGCTTATTTTGGGCTTGTTTTTCCAGACCATATTGCTTGTCTCTCTTGCAAGATCTTGCAACACTGCAATTGGTATTTCACCCACCCCTTAGCGCAGAGTACTGACATTTTAAAAAGAACGTTATAAAAAGTTCTTTTATTTTGTACCCGGTTACCATTTGGAAAGAAGGCTGCAGAACTTCTGAACCGGAATGAAAAAATACAAACAAGAATGTAGTCTTTAAAAACAAGAATATAGTCTTAATTGGGTTATGGCAATCGGGATAAAATGTGTTTACATGATCGGAATATGAACAAATTCTTATATCAATCAGAATTTTCATGTGCATGGAAATGTGGTCATTGGGAAAGTGTGTGTGGACCACTGATATATACTGTATATAAAACTATATACACAGTACTTATATATATATATCAGTGGTGTGGACTCTGTTTCTTACATTCGTCTGTGCAATGTTGATTTAGTCTGCGGCTTTCCCTCTCTTTCTCCGCATTGGTGCATGTGCTGTGCTCTCTGCTTTTGCCATGTGTGTTGATGTGAGTGTGTGTTACACTGTGGCTAGCACTCGCTAACTGCTGGTTTTCCCTGAAGCGATCCTCAACCTCCAGAAGCACCAGGTGAAAGTCACACTTATACCTGCAGCTATGCATTACAGCACCAAAAGAACGACTGTCCACCTCATGAATACATTTCATGCAACCTGAAAGATTCAAGTACAGGAAGGTGCATGTGTATGTGTGAGAGAGAGAGAGAAGGACAGACAGAAAGAACATGAAAGACAGAACGAATGAGAGTTTTAAAGAACTTGAAAGAGGCAATACATCTTGCTCTTGCTATCTACAGCACATCAGTGTTTGTGTGTGATTTTCAGGCCACTCACCTGCACATCGCAAGTTACCGGGTGTAGAGGTGGATAGGGGTTTCAAAAACCTCTTAATTTCTTTGTCCAAAAGCTCAGAACACAAAGAAATCTCATCTGGTAACAGAACAGAGCACAAATCCATAATATAAAACTTCAAAATGAACATCAAACCATTTGATCATTACCAAATAAAGAAATGCTCTGGGTTTAATACGCATTAAGCTCAATCAATAGCATTTGTGGCATTATGTTTATTACCACAAAACATAAATTTTACTCGTCCTTTGTTTATTAAAAAATAAAAAATAAATAAACATTTACTTTACAATGAGGCACTTAAGTTGTTGTCAACATAATGCCGGTAAACCCTGTAATCTGGTAAACACTTTAACGGCAATAAATCCCTGATTTTATCACACTAAAATTATGTTAACATGTATAATGTTCGCATGTTGTGGCTATACTTTGTAAAAAAAAAAAAAAAAAAAAAAAATATATATATATATATATATATATATATATATATATATATATATATATATATATATATATAAATAGTGTGCATTTTAATGTTTATAAATTGGCCCGATTCACCTCCATTGTAAGTGTTCTTGTGCGGTTGGCAAGGTTTTCTTAAAAAAAAAAGTGAGTGCAGCTACCGGTTTCTTTCCATATAATGTAGCCTATTCAACAACTCATCATCAGTTATCCATTTTTATAATCAATAATAAATCCATTCACTGGCCGCGTTTACTGTAAATCCACACCATTCTTCAACCAATGTCAATTCTTTACTACACCTCAATTCCAAAAAGCGGTTTACATGATCTTGTATACATAATGAAATATGGCAATCGTGTTCTGTATAAACTACATAAGCGTTCTTTCCCCGCTATTCTCTTCTGCTCACTCTTGCCATTGATTACGCTGCATTTTAGTAATCTAATCAAATCATTAATTGATCTGATGATTCACTGAGACTGAGATGTGTTTTCACTCATCTGTATATTGATTTAGCTATGTGATAAAGGCTCTAAATTATAATATCTCCTCCTCGCTCCAGAAATGTGCTTGACATATTACATACCGTATATCACACCAGCCTGTTATCTCGTGGTCTCAAAATTAATTTATTAAGGAAAATAGCAGATTGGGCTATAAATAAATATTCTGTTATAGCGGATATCCAAAATAAAGCATTTAAATTACACATACATAATCTGAATATGACCACATTCTGACTCATTCTGACTCAAATTCAGTCAGTCACAGACTATTTTTGCATCACTAAAAATCAGCGCGCACTGGCACACCACAGCATGACCACAAAAATTGTCTGCACATTTACTCTTCGGTTGATGTACGCATACGAACATTTTTACATCAGTTTCTGCCTTTATAATTCACAATTTTTTCCTCCCTTTTGACATACAGTAGGATCACATCCATGGAATTTAGGATCAAATCTGATCGTACGTACATTTTATAAATGAGGCCCCTGAATTTGATGAAGAGCAATCAAAGATTTTACTGTGATTTAGCTGAAAGTAGTGAATGTGTTGTTTTAGAAAGCTTTACCATCGGAGAGAGTCTGTATGCGTCGGCGTCTCTTTATGGGATCAGGATGTCTGAAAATATGTGGGCTGAACCCCATGAAAAATAAAACAGAGAAATGTCACTCCCTTGAGAAGGAAAAAATGTAAGTCTGACTTAAAAATGACACTGACATAAAATGCCTCTTGTGAATATGGATTTTATGTGAACAGCCTAATCCTAAATTAAAATGGTTTTGTACAACTAGAACCTAGAAAAATTAGTGGTAACCATTACTTACACTCATACTTCGGGTTTTAAAACAAACCCTTGAACTGAAGCATTAAACTGTAGTATGTAACTTGCCCCACAATGTTTGTGCTACAGACATGAATGAAAAACAAATATAACAAACATTAAATGATATAATTTGTGGTTGTTTACCCCTGTCTATCTCTGCTTCCCCCTGTTGGTGTGTTGCATTTATGCTGGCGTTTATGTTGTTCATTGCCTTCATTTTCTGGATTTTGGTTCATGAGCGCCATCATCTTCAATCTCTTTACCACCCTTTCAGACATCATTTTCCTCTTCTCCTCCAAGTCTCTCTTTTTTGAATCTCCTTCTCTCCTTGTCTCCAGGTCACTGCTACTTTGAATCTTCCTCTCTGATGACCTCTCATTCTCTCTCATTTGTTCTTGCTCTCTCTCTTTACCCTGTCCCGGGATAGTGCCTTGGAAGAGAGGGACTTGAGAGGGACTCAAACACTCTTCAGAGCTCCTAAATAAATGCTTTCGGACACACTGCTGCTCACACAAACATATACACAGACAAGCACACAGCTTTACATTTAAACATATCTGTATTAATGCACAGCAGGATCACAAATTAACTAGGGCTTGGGGCAAAACTGCACTAAAAGTGACAAAAAGCCACCAGATATTTATAATATAGCGCCAAACAATTTCTTGGAGAGAATTTCTGTTTTTTTATCTGTTATCCCAGATTTGATATATTTCATAATATTCTATTCTAGGACTGTCTAGTTATGTGTTTAGACACCATAGTGACCTGTAGTTGTTCAATATCTGTATTTGCTCTTTTAGAGGCAAGTATTGTTGTATGTGTAGCTAATGTGCCCTTATAAAGGTGATAAATTATCATTCCATAGAGCAAATACTCCCCCTTAATTAAAAAAGTTAATTTCTTTGAGTGATGCACAGTTATATGTGCATCCGTGTCAGAAGTGCTCTTACGGGAATGCTCAAAACATACAGTATTATTATTTATGTTAATACGTCTTGACACATGATGCTCACCAAGCTCTCTTGGTTGTATGGTCTTTGATTTGTGGTTGGTTTATCTGGAGTTCCTGCAGGGGTTGTGTGCAACTCCTCACATACTCGATGATGGCCTTTGACCTTCCGCATCACAGAGTCCTCCCACCATTCCTCATTACATTCCACAGAAGATGCTGACCTCTGCATGCTGTGCTGCTGGCTTTCTGTATCACTTTTCCACTGTTTCGTGCCAATCTGAGAATCAAAACACACAATTAAGCTCATAAAAAATATTTTTTCAAGCATAATACATTCTTGTCCATTTAGTCCACCTGAGCTTCTCATTGACCATTGAGGAACAAGTCGAAATAATTTTTATGTGGTAATAAAGGGGATGTCACAGACACTGTCGATAGAGTACACAAGTACATAAACAGCTATTTTAGGGGCTTTTTGCACATATAATTTGATTAAGGAAGACATAAGCAATTGATGGGCTTTAAGAAACTTTCAAATTTAGAAATAGTGTGGAATATGTCACTAATTTAAATACTAGTGTATTAGTGGATAAATTCATTAACATGAACTAGCTCACAGGCAGGTTAATGTACAGTAGGCTGACCTTTGTATAAGCAGTGTATGAAACAATGCAAGTTGTCCAAACTTGGTGAAATTTAGAATAAGCACCACACACAGACACACCTTTTTTTCTAGTTGCTGTATTCTCTGGAGGATTTCTCTTGCTGACTGTTTGTGTCCCTCCATATCAGACTCCACTTCATCCTGAACTGTTACTCCTCTGCCTAATGATTCAGCTGGATGGGGAGGGAAAATACATTTCAGTTCAAAATGTTCTGAATTTTAACTTCATTGCAATTAACAATCTGCAAAACAGAGTATTTTGTTGATACTGTATGTCTTTAAAGATTTCAATTCAGTTGAATCAATTGCAAAGCAACTCAGTTTCTAATCCCATGACAAAACCCTGTAATTTGTCAAATTAATGCTAGTTCCCAGCTAAAAAGTACAAAGTCAAAGAATATTACCATCACACACCATCCTATATCTAGATTGTGGTTACTGAGTGCTGCTGGTAGTTTGTGACCACTGATGAGTTGCATCTGATGTTAATAGTGCCTCATTGTCACTACTGCAATAAAGGCAGCAATGTGTTTTTCCTAATGAGACTAGTCTCTCCCCCTATGCATTCATGACGGCTGTGGCCGAATTTGTGTACAGTGCTGCATTTGATGAAAAATGCACTTCTCTGCTATGAAAAAAAGTATGTTCTTTAGGTAACCATAGGTATTTCTTGATATACACTCACTGAGCACATTCTTAGGAACACTATGGTCCTAATAAAGTGGCCGACGTGATCTTCTGCTGTTGTAGCCTCAAGGTTCAACGCATTATGCATTCTGAGATGCTATTCTACTCATTACAATTGTACAGAGTGGTTATCTGAGTTACCATAGCCTTTCTGTCAGCTCGAACCAGTCTGGCCATTCTCTGTTGACCTTTCTCATTAACAAGGCGTTTCCGAACTGCCGCTCACTGGATGTTTTTTGTTTCTGGCACCATTCTGATTAAATTCTAGAGACTGTTGTGTGTGAAAATCCCAGGAGATCAGCAGTTACAGAAATACTCAAACCAGCCCATCTGGCACCAACAATCATGCCACGGTCCAAATCACTGAGATCACATTTTTTCCCCATTCTGATGGTTGATGTGAACATTAACTGAAGCTCCTGACCCGTATCTGCATGATTTTATGCACTGCACTGCTGCCACACGATTGGCTGATTAGATAATCACATGAATAAGTAGGTGTACATATGTTCCTAATAAAGTGCTAAGTGAGTGTATAGAGCTCTTAAAGTTGAAAAAAGTTGCCCTAGATGCGGTTCTCAGACATTTTTTTAATTAAGCATTTTGAATATGTCTTCTCAGTTCCTGTGGGATTATGAGATAGTCAAATGTCTAGTGAATGCAAACTTCAGAATCTTGCAGGATGTAGTAATGTAGGTCATCTGAGTATTTTTTGCCTGTTTTATGAATACTGAGGATTTGGACACCCCACTCCATTAACAAACTGCTTTTGGCATACTAAATACCATAGTAGGGAAGTATGCATTCAGATGAACTGAAATGTTCTAATGCCCTAGAACACTAGGCCCTTTTGATTTCCCACTTCCTCATGGACGGTGGCTCAGTGGCTTGCACTGTTGCCTCACAGCAAGAATGTCACCGGTTCAATCCTGGCTCAATCTGGGCCTTTCTGTGTGGAGTTTGCATGTTCTCCCTGTGTTTGTGTGGGTTTCCTCTAGGTGCTCTGGTTTCCACCCAGTCCATAGACATGCAGGTCAAGTGAACTGAAGACTCTAAATTGCCTGTAGGTGTGAGTGAGAGTGTGAATGTGATGGACTGGCCACCTATCCAGGGTGTTTTCCCCGCCTTCGGCCTGAGACAGCTAGGATAGGCTCCAGCACTACCCTTGACCCTACATAGGATAAGCGGCTAAAAATCTGTAGGGGTGTGTCACCACTTATCACACCATGTCTATGTTAGTCATGTAAACTAAGTACAACATGCTTTTACATCCACTATCATGTTAGCATGTCAGAATATTCAAATACACAACTCACTGATTTTTTTACATGTGTGCAGCACGAACATGGCTGCCTTCCTGACCTCCTCATCACTGGCCTCAGTCAGCAGAGAGATCATCAGAGGCAAACCTCCCGCCAACAACAACTGAGACTGATGCTCTACTGTAGAGAGAGTGAAACAAACTGCCAATTATGATATAAATGTAAAAAAAAATTCTTAACTGAATGGCTGAATCACATACTAAACATATTTATTCCATATAGAATGGTACATTAAGATTTGTTCATCCTAACTAGTAAGTTGATAGAAGTATGTCAAAGATGGCATACTATTTCTAGTGGGTTTTTAAAGTATGAATCTATGCTTTTTAGATAAAGCATCTTGCTCTGATATGGTGTCAAGATACAATTTTATGACGCTGTGTGTCCCAATATTACTGTACAGCGAGTTTAGGTTTAAATGTACTTTATAACTGTAGTGCAGTATGTGATTTTTAAAATACTAATGGGCGAATAATGCCACGTTCCTGTCAGACCAAAACCCAGGCTGACAGAGAGACAGAACCGAGACAACTACTCACCACAGGCATCCGTGAGGTGTCCAATTGTCAACACCACAGCAAGCTGGTCTTGTGGATCGAGGTTTGGGCTGGACAACAGACACAATAGACCCGGAATAATACTCAAGTTCGATAGAGAAGATACCAACCACTCTGGGACAGAGAGATAAAAAAATAGATCATCTGAAATAACCCAATATGCTCCAGATGGTGTGTGCATGCATGTATGTGTGTGTTTTACCATTGTTGGAGATGCAGACAGACAGTGTTTTAATAATTACTGTGGCCATCTTACAGGCGGCAGCACTCTGTGCCGATTGAGGCAAAACTCTGGTAAGAGTGCTTGAGAGTGAATCCAGGCCTCCCACGGACACAAAATACTCCTGAGCACAGACTGAAGAACACAATCACATGAAACATATTAATCAAAACACAAAATGGGAATATACATTACTCTGTGCTGATCTGCTTTGTACTCACAATTGTTTGCCACTGTCATGCCAATAAATGAGCATATTGGCTGTGCCAGTTCTGCCCTGGGCAAAGTCACTTCCTGCAGCCATGTCTTCACCAGGGGAAACACACTCATGCATACATTCTGATTCTCCTCTGTCACATACAAATACAGAAAAAGATTGTGAAAGTGCATACTTGCAGGAAATGGCAGAAAATGTGTTCCTGAATGAGTGTAGGTATATTTAATAAGCATTATATATGGCATAATATCTATAAATAGTTCAGATTCTAGGGTTAAGGTAGGTGGGAAAGTCATAGCTGGTGTTATAGATATACTGTATATTTTTAGTTGAGTTGTTCATTGTATTTAAAGCTTTTTGTTGCATTTAAAACTTTTAAAGTGTTTAAGCTTAAAGACATAGCTCACCCAAAAATAGAAATTCTCTCATCATTTACTCACCCTCATGCCATCCCAGATGTGTATGACTTTCTTTCTTCTGCAGAACACAAAAGAAGATTTTTAGAAGAATATCTCAGCTCTTTTGTTCCATACAATGCAAGTGAATGGTGACGAGAACTTTGATGGTCCAAAAAGCACATAAAGGCGGCATAAAAGTAATCCATATGACTTCAGTGGTTAAATCCATATCTTCTGAAGCAATATGATAGGTGTGGGTGAGAAACAGATCAATATAAATGAAAGTGGAATATTTCTGTTTCTCACCCAAAGTGATTGCTTCAGAAGACAGTATATTAAACCAGTAAAGTCGTATGGATTATGGACTTTCATGCTGCCTTTATGTGATTTTTGGAGCTTGAAAGGTCTGGTCACCATTCACTTGCATTGTATGGACCAACAGAGCTGAAGTATTTCTCTAAATAAATTTGTTTGTGTTCTGCTGAAGAAAGAAAGTCATACAAATCTTGGATGGCATGAGGGTTCAGATCTTTGCTTGCTTGTGAGGAGAGCACAAAGGGAAAGAAATCTATGCCATACCATTCTGAGGGTTGTTGACAGAGCCACAGAGAGCACTAGATACGGCGGCCCACAACTGCTGCTGCTCATAACAGTCATTTGCCCCTGGAAAACTATTCCTGAAAAAAAAAAAACAGCATGAGAGAGAAAGAGAATAAACTGAAATCTGGTTCTGTCAAGCAGCAGGGGAGTGTTTAAGTGAATTTCCTGTTAGAGTTTAGTCACATATCTGCAGCTGTGTGATTCACCTAAACAAAACATCAGACAATGTGTGGTGATGTGGGCATGGCCAAGCGACATCTGTAGAGAGCGAGGCCGGGAGAGGAAGAACGGTAAGGATTGACACCTGTGGGAAATTATCTCTAACAGCTGTTCTATTACAGTGAGAGCTGGAGAGCGATAAAATGGAGTCCAGACCGCCGGAGGGGAGAGAGAGAGACGCACACAGCAGAGTTTATCTGTGCATTTATGTGTTGTGCTGAAAAGCAAACCATTGTTGTAGACTGAAAAGTGTATGAATAAAAAGATTTACGTTGGATTGTTTCTCCGGCTCCCGCTTCCTCCTTTGAAGAGAACTAGTGAACTGTCACACAGTTTAAAAATGTTCTTCCTATTTTCCAAGTGGGGGAGCATATCACAGTTTTATCTTGGAGAATTCAGCCTAAAGCCACTGGATTTTTCTTCCAGTTACTGAAGACATTTTGCCATTTATCAGAATAGTTTCATCCTTGGGATTTATTCTGTATATTGTTACGTCACAAGACTTGCATTCTCATTAATTTGGATATTATTACGTAGATGCCCTCCTATCACTTATCACTCTACACTGTAAAAAAATTCTGTAATTTTAATGGTAAAAGACAGTAAAAATGCTACAGTAAAAAAACTTTAATTGGTTAATGGTAGTTACCTTAAAATATATGGTTAAAAATTACAATTTACTTAACAAGACAATACTAATTGTAATTTTTACGGTAAAATGTTGTAAAAATTATGTTTTTTAGAGTTAAAAAGTGTAATTTTACTGTATAATTAATGGTAAAAATGTATATTATGTTTAACAAGAGAGTACATGTACTTTTTACGGTAAATTATTGTTAAAATAACAGTAAAAATAATCAGGCATTCCCAAAATTCCCGGCGTGACCCTTCACATTTCAGTATATTTTATGGGAATAGTTATGTTTCTTCTTATTTTCAATATCAGTTATGTACTTTGGGATGTTCCATGTTATATGTTATATAGTTTAGTTAATGTTTATTGCATTATTTTAGTGTCATGTGTTACCCTGATGGTGTTTTGTGTTTGTGTCTCTACATGTTTATTGGTCATTGCTTCTGGAAGGGCCACTATTGATGAACTTTATGACATAATTTATCTTTCTGTAATTACTACAGTAATTAGCAATACATTATAAAGTGTAAAGCAGATTTTTATAGTTCTAGAATGTTAGTGTATCAAGTTTATATAATTTAATAATATAAACGGTAATGAACCGTAAAATATACACACATCAGAATTACATCCAGTAAAGCCTGAAGTATGGTCACCGTATTTTTTACAGTAAATGTTTGGCAAACACAGCTGCCGATAATTTACTGTAAATTTTATGGATTTTTTTTTTACAGTGTAATGTTAACCTGGCAGTTTTGCTGCAATTAGCACATTCAGGGAGGCAACTGGCATTGTGATTGCATTTCATCAGACTTAACAGGTTTAAAAATAGTTAAAGTCATTTAGGTCTGAAAATAAAGGTTGGTAACTGTGCATACCTGAACAGATTTAATTGAATGTGTGTACCTGAACAAATTAAGCAAGGTTTCAATACAACTGGAGGTCTTTGCAATAGTCTGCCCACGTCCTAGAATACAACACACACACACACATATTTAGATACATACATACATTTTGCATTGAATCACATGCAGAACTGACAATCTATTTTCTGGTCACTCTAGTAAATAATAAGTAGAAACACATGAGTTAAGGTTAATGGAGGTGAAGCTTACTGTTGTTGGCAACCAGTACAGAAAGCATGTAAACTGCCACTCTTTTCTGTGTCAGAGGCATTTCCTGCTTCAAATGCTCCACCAAGTCATGAAATGTTTCCTCCCGACACAAGATCTGTTTACAGCTCTCTGTAGAGAAAGTAAATATGATTACAATTTTGCAACTGTTTGCGTTTCAAAAGTCACATCAAGTCAAATCAAGTCAAGCTGGTTATTTTTGTCATTTGTTTAGCATACGCTGGGCATTAAAATGTGATAAGGCTTAGAATGGAGCCACAGTGCAGAATAGTTCTCTTTTTGAATAATATACATTTATAAAAACATACAAGTGTTGTGCATATGTAAAGATGCACACACACATACCATGCAATTCAGCAATGGAAGCAAGTGTAAAAAGAGCAGTCTCTTTAACCTCAGAGTAAGAGCTAGACTTTGACAGGTTATAGATGAATGAAATTCCTCCTATCTCTCTGAAAAACTCCACATACTGACCTGCAACACAAGGAAAAATGTAATACAGCTTTCAATATGTTTGTTACCAGTTTTTATTTTTTGAGTGAACAAGAAAGTCATATGTGTGTGAAACTATGTTCTGCTGTCACAAAGACCATTTTGTTGGCAGATGGAGAAGATGGTGAGGAGAGCTTGTTTCTGTGAGTCAGGCCTCATCATCTGGTATTTCAGACACTCCAGTAGCAGACGCAAATCTGTCTTGATAGCTGAAAATATGAAAGATGTTAGTTAAATTAAAGGAATATCCCATGTTCAATACAAGTTAAGCTCAACTGACCTAGTTTTTGGCATAACGATGATTACCACAAATTATTATTTAGAATTGTACTTCCTTTTCTTTAAAAAAAAAAAAAGAAAAAAAAAGCAAAAATCTAGGTTACACTGAGGCACTAACAATGGAAGTGAATGGGACAAATTGGTAAACGTACTAACCTTTTCTGTATAAAGTTCAAGTTTTAACAGAAGAATACATGTAAGTGCTTTTATAAAACTATACATTTCACATTTCTGCCTTTAAACCCTACAAAAATTGGCCCCATTCGCTTCCATTGTAAGTGCCTCACTGTAACTTTGATTTTTGTTTTTTTTTAAATCAACTAGGAACAAGTCGAAATTTTATATATATATATTTTTTTTTTTTTTTTTTTTTGGTAAAATCAACATTATGCCACAAATGCTGTCGATTGAGCTTAACTTTTACCTTGTAACCTAAATTGAACCCGGAATATTCCTTTAACACTTTAGCTTGGATGACAATCCAGTCTACATCTATAAAATCAGTGTTGGGTAAGTTACTCTAAAAAAAGTAACTAATTACTAACTAATAATTACATCTTCTACTGTGTAATTAGATTACTCAACTAATGACTCTGTCTGCAAAGTAATTGCATTACTTATTACTGATTACTTTCTAAAACCCTGATGAAAAATACAAGGATAGACATGAAACAGTTCTTTTAATTCTTTCAAATAAATCATATAAAATCAAATAACTTATTTATGAACTGGCCAAAGAATTTAATGGGGCAGCGGTAAATTAGAAAACATTTTAACGTTAGACATTAAATTTCGTTTTAAAATTCACTATTGTTTATATAGAATTTTTCTAGAGTCTATAAAGTATTTAACACAATTACATCAGAAGTAACTGTAAATTACTGAAAAATTAAGAGTAATCCCTTACTTTTTTCAATGAAAAAGTAATTTAATTACAGTAATTAATTACTTAGTAATGCTTTACACCCAACACTGTGTAGAATAGATGGTCACTTTATAATAAAACACAAAATTTATATATATATACACACACACACACACACAGTATATGTTGACACTTTAGACAAAAGAAAACAAACCAGAGAGGGCAAAGTATAAAGGCCGCAGACGCATCTTGTTACGCAAGCACGATTCAACGTGTCGTTGCGTAGTGATATGTGTCAGCTCTCAATTTATAACACAACGCAAGTATGCGCTGCATTCTCTGCATTGCCTCAAGGGGCGCTAGAGCAGATTTTCTATTTTCAGTCAACAACTGTCATGGCGGGGGGCCTGGGTAGCTTAGTGGTAAAATATGCTGGCTACCACCCCTGGAGTTCGCTAGTTCGCTAGTTCGAATCCCAGGGTGTGCTGAGTGACTCCAGCCAGGTCTCCTAAGCAACCAAATTGGCCCGGTTGCCAGGGAGGGTAGAGTCACATGGGGTAACCTCCTCGTGGTCGCTATAATGTGGTTTGTTCTCGGTGGGGCGCGTGGTGAATTGAGCGTGGTTGCCGCGGTGGATGGCGTGAAGCCTCCACACGCGCTATGTCTCCGTGGCAACGCGCTCAACGAGCCACGTGATAAGAAGCGCGGGTTGACTGTCTCAGAGGCGGAGGCAACTGGGACTCATCGTCCGCCACCCGGACTGAAGCGAATCACTATGTGACCACGAGGACTTAGAGCGCATTGGGAACTGGGCATTCCAAATTGGGAGAAAAAGGGGAAAAATCCCCCCCCCCCCCAAAAAAAAAAAAAACTGTCATGGCAGAGCAGCAATTTGAGGAGAGTCTTGCTGAACAAGTTATACAAACATTCAGTGACTGAAATTGCTTGGCAAGAAATCGCAGCTTCCCTAAATTCTGATAATGACACTGTAAAGAGAAAATGGAAACAACTACGGGACCGATTTATCCGAGCCAGGAAGAAATGGAAAGGCGTCCGTAGCGGAGATGCCGCAACTAGCTATGGATAGTCATTTTGGGCATGTTGGGATGGCTTTTTGACTTCATAAAACACCGGACCACAGAGTAAAATTTTCGTGATTCGGTTTCGTGGCGCCTAAAAAAAACTCTATCGCACCCTTGTGGTGTGAGGTTTGTAACCGCCAAAGCACATAAAGTATGTACAATGGGACCATGCGTAGGCCATGCGTTGATCAAGCGCTCACGTCTGCGTTCGCGTACTTACGTGAACTATGTTTCAGCCTTAACACTACAAACTGAAATGGAAAATAACTTTCATTACGGTATGTCATTAACAAACATTACATCAGATTTGGCTTGAACATTGGGGATGGGGGGGTTACAGTGTGAAAAATGTACATGTTTCCATTGATCATGGTAGAAATATTGGGAGGTTGTACTTGCTTGTTTTGATTATTGGGGGGGGGTTACCTTCCCCCCATCCCCCCTGGAATCTACGCCCCTGTATATAACATTATATTTATGTATTTAACAGATTCAATGTGTCTTACAGTACATTCAAGTTATACACTTTATCAGATATATGAGAATATGAATCAAAATTTCATAACATTGTAAAGCTTTATAAACATTAGGTGATGTAATGTTTGTTAATGTTAATAAAGCAAGTTATTATAGAGTTACCAGTGAAATATAACTCCTGTTTGCTTATATGAGATATGATATTGACCTTCCATTTTTCATATTCGGGCTCATTGAAACGCGCTCAACAATATCCCAGGAACGCTGCAAAATGAACACAAATGTTGTTAGAACATGGTATAAAATCTATAAGATTCATGTATTGATAAGATAAAGGTGCTGTGATTAGCACACGATGTACGGACAGTTTTTAAACACCTATCTGAAGAGTTGAGGAGGTCAGAATAGTCGAATTATCCAGATACCGCGTTAATTTGAATGAAGGATTAACGACATTTCAACGGAAGAACTTCAAATTCCCGCTCTCACCATCATTTGTAGCTGTGAGGTGCGTTTGTACGATTACGACATTAGTAATGTTTTTTACTTATTGTTTATTAAATTATTTTATTTTAATTAAATATATAGATAATAACACATATTAAAAAAAATATATATATTATAGATAGATAGATATTGAATTGTTTGTTTATGGTGCACAGCCTGTAGGCGGCGCTATGAGTGTTGATTGCGCACAGGACTGCAGGTGGCGCTGTGAGCTGCACTGTTGCAACCTGCCACGATGAATGTCAAAAACAGAAGAAGAGCATTTAGCAGGTATGTGGCTGTTGTTCGACTCAGCTTTTATTCATATTAAAGTAGTTCCTTTTACTTTCTGAGGGAGTTTGCCTACCGTTTATTCCATTATATTTGTTTGATAACATATCTATTTTTAGTGCAGAAAAATAAATAATTTTTCATTTGAATTGGCATGCTGACCGGTATGTTAGCCAGTGAATTGTGTTCTGGACATGAATCTTGAATAAAGGTTTATAAGTAAACTGTTTATATACTGTATGATTTTGAGTGTATTTTGACATTTGCATATATGAGAAAGTCATGATGATTTACATATAGGCCTATTGCATAACAAACACGTCTAGATCATTGGAAATTTTGCCTGATCTGTAAGTTTAAATAGTACAAAACCATTTGTAATATTAACCTGCTCTAAATTCTAGTTGTTTATGTCACTGAAACCAGTGTCAGAATTTAACTTTTATAATAAGGAACAATATTTGCCCCCTGGATTTGGTCTTCATGGGCATGTCATGGGGGTCTTCAATATTTATATTAAAATAAATATTTTATTTATTGTTTTAAATTTATGAGGGTATATTTTTATAGCCATTTAAAACTCAAACTGTGTCTCATCTGTTTATATAAAAATATTTAAAAAATTCTCAAAATGTACTGTAGGATTTATGACCTTATCTTAAGAATTAATCGAACATCATATTTTATGCAATGATGTGTATAACTAGGACTATAATAGAATATTAAGAACTATACGTTTACAAATAAAAACAAACAAACCTTAGAATTCATTACAGACGCATTTTCTGCCCCCACTTTTTGAATTTCAGGGGCATTTTTGGTGGTGTGTTTGCCCTGAGCCCCCCTTAATTTCTGATCCTGACTGACACGGGCTTGTCAAACACACCTGTTTCTATAATTGTCAGTATGCTAAATTATTGCTGTGCATTTATAGTATGTCTTCATCACTGAACACCTCAAGACTTCGTGTATACTAAATATTGTGATTTCACGCTGTATTTTCAGATGCTGGAGTTGTAGACTGGTTCGGTCACTGCATCCAGGCAGTTATGTCTGGGCATTTGTGCTCAAAGCTCCTCTTTTATGCCGGTGGAAGACATCTGTCCAGTTTTCTCGAGGCCAGCCAGTATGTTTTACCGTCTACACTGTGTAGAACCTGCCTGTTTCCTTCTCATACCCGGGGCTTTTCCTCCCGTTATGGTAGATCAGATGGAACCTCGGGGCAGGAAGGCGGAAATGCATTCTGTGCTTCTAGACGTGAACCGGACTTCCAGCTGAGCCGGCTCCAGATCAATGCAGTTCTTCGTGCTAACGAGCAATCTGTCCGCATACCAGAGTTTGATGGGCGCGGTGGTCCCAGCCCTGTGCTGAGGTTTGAAAGCAACCAACTTGCAGCCAATACTCCACTAGAGGACCGGCGCAGTAGCGCCAGCTGCCTGCAGACTCGCGGCATGCTGTTTGGCGTGTTTGATGGACACGGCGGACATGCATGTGCTCAAGCGGTCAGCGAGCGGCTACCTTATTATATCTCTGTGGCGATGATGTCAGAATCTGCCCTGGAGGATTTGGAGGCCGCCATGGAGACTTTACGCCCGGTACCGCCGATTCTAAAATGGTACAAGCACCACAATGACTACAACTACAGAGAGTCTGCTACGCTCTACGTCAATCATTTGCGTGTTTACTGGCAGGAGCTTCTGGCGAGTGAAGAACACGGCAATGGTTTGAACCCTGTGGATGCACTCACGTACGCATTCCAACGGCTAGATATGGATCTTTCCTTGGAGTCGCAAGTGCCACTGGCCAATGACCTCATGCGCAACACAGCCATACAGGCTGCCTTTGCTGGTTGCACTGCTTGCGTTGCCCACGTGGGACCAGAAGGTGTGCATGTTGCGAATGCAGGAGATTGTCGAGCTGTGTTGGGCGTCCGAGAGGACGATGGGAGCTGGAGTGCTTTGCCACTCACGCAGGACCATAATGCCACCAATGCAGCCGAGGTTGAGCGGGTAATGTGCCAGCACCCGGCCAGCGAACGCCAAACTGTAATCTTAGATGACAGGCTTCTTGGTGTGCTAATGCCGTTGCGTGGGTTTGGAGACGTGCGCTTCAAGTGGAGTCGAGAGCTACAGCAGAGTGTGTTGGAGAATGGAGACTCAGATTTAGAAGCATTGAATATTTATCAATATGCTCCACCCAATTACTTAACTCCACCTTACTTAGAAGTCACACCTGAAGTCACTTACCACCGCCTGCGACCACAGGACCAATTTCTGATCCTGGCCTCTGATGGTCTTTGGGACGAGATGAACAATGAGGAGGCTGTCAGGCTTGTGGCGGAACACCTGACGGGTATTCACCTGCAGGAACCGGTCTCAGCCAGCCAGCTTAATTTGGGTCAAATGCACCAGCTGCTGCTGCAGCGACGGGCCAGGGCAACACCCGCTCTGGATCTGAATGCAGCCACGCACTTGATTCGCCATGCGCTGGGCACAGATGAGTATGGAGAGATGGACCAGGAGAGGTTGGCCACCATGCTGGCATTGCCTGGTGACCTGGCACGCATGTACCGTGATGACATCACTGTCACAGTGATTTACTTTAACCCGAACTTCAACAAATCATCTCATAATAAATAATTTGAAAGAAATTATGTTTTAAGAATGGTGTTTTCAGCTGTGAATTCTAGTTTTGCTAAATGTTTTTTTTGTTTTTTGTTTTTTTAAGGCTGTTGCTAATTGTATTTGATCCAATGCTTAACAATTTTTTTTGCCTCAATATATCTACAGGTAACCTGTCTGAGTCTGCAGTAACATAGTGTTTTGGAAAAAGATAATGCAAACTGCAAGAATTTGGTGACTCACTTTTAAAAAAGGTCACACAATGTGAAGATATATGACCATATCTGTCCATGTAGTCCAGTCTGCAGCAGATACGACTAACATACCGTCAAATGATCAGAAGCATCTCGGAAATGTATGCTAATTTCCTTTTGAGCTCTTGCAAATGTTTTTCATGTGCTGCTTGTTCTTATAACTCTTATAACTCGTCAGAGTTATATTGTGTACAATAGAAACAATTCAATGAAGCGGACATTTGAGTGTATGTTTTAGAAAGGTTGAACTATGAACATTATAAATTGTTCTATCACGCACACGCTATTTATTCATTAGCATATTATCTCTGTTCTATGTCACGTTCGTTTTACATTACTCCATGCATTAGTTGTGTAGCCTAAATTTTACATTAATTTAGCACACTTGACTCTTTGTGCTGTGCGTTTTTTGTTTCAGCAGTTTGATTTGTCCTCTTTCTGGGATTTCTTGGCCTTTGCTATGAAGAAGTTTTCACTTGTCACTTTTGTAAATTATCAAAGTACCACAGTGAGTCACAAAATAAACTTGTCAATGGTTAAACTGACGATAGTTGCTGAGCAAAGTATGAAGGTCATAGGGCCAGTTTTATGGACGGTTTTATAACACGTACAATTTTTGCCACTTGCAAGTCAGGCTTTTTCAAATCTTTCAAGAACATTTTGCTTCAGCAAAATGTTTTTTTTTTTTTTGTTTAAGGCTTGATGTAAAACTGGCTCACCATGTGTCTTGAGAGTAAACTCTTTCTTAGTTATTTGTGTCTCTGTACTATTTGTACTGTTCTAATGTGAGTTTAATAGACTTCAGAGAGCCTCTCTTTTCTTGGGAATTGGCTACTATATTTTCAATGCAAAAATGTGAACGTTGTCTTTGAAAACACTTTTCAGTTTTTATTTTTGTGAGTTCCTCTTCTTTAATTATTAAAAGAAGTTTTATCCAGAGAATCTTGTTGATTATTTCAGAATGTCACAAAGAAATAAGCAAACATTGGAACTCTTTACATTAGATTGGTCATCACTGAAGTTGGAGATGTTGTGTTAGTTGCATTCTTATTAAACTGTCTTGAAGAGCAAGCTTATATACTTATCTAACATAAAATCGAATAACCGTTATGCAAGTACTCCTCAATAAATGAACTTATGATTCCTTTAAGATTCAAATAAGGACTGTATGCATTTTGTTCTGTGGTCTATAGTCTCAGAAAAAGAAAAGGTCGGGCCAGTAGTTCAGATATTTATCTGCCCTGCCAACATTTTCACCTTCCCCAACATGGAAACATATTTTTTAAATTGATTTCATTTTATTTTTAGCATGCATTTTTTTGTATGTGTGTGTGTTAGAAAATAAAATATCTATCATCTATCTATTTATCATCTATCAATATATCTGTCTATCATCTATCTATCGATCATCTATCAATCATCTGTCTGTCATCTATCTATCATCTATCAATCGTCTGTCATCTATCTATCATCTATCAATCGTCTGTCATCTATCTATCGATCATATATCTGTCTATCATCTATCGATCATCTGCCTGTCTGTCATATATCTATCTGTCTGTCTATCATCTATCTATCGGTCATCTGTCTGTCTGTCATATATCTATCGATCGATCATCTATCTGTCTGTCTATCATCTATCAATCATCTGTCTGTCTGTCATCTATCTTTGGATCATCTGTCTATCATCTATCGATCATCTGTCTGTCATATATCTATCGATCATCTATCTTTCTATCATCTATTTATCATCTATCAATATATCTGTCTATCATCTATCTGTCTGTCTATCATCTATCTATCGATCACCTGTCTGTCATCTATCGATCATCTATCTGTCTGTCTATCATCTATCTATCGATCAACTGTCTGTGATCTATCGATCATCTATCTGTCTATCATCTATCTGTCTGTCTATCATCTATCTATCGATCATCTATCAATCATCTGTCTGTCATCTATCGATCATCTATCTGTCTGTCTATCATCTATCAATCATCTGTCTGTCATCTATCTATCGATCATCTATCTGTATATCATCTATCTATCAATCATCTGCCTGTCTGACATATCTATCGATCATCTATCTGTCTGTCTATCATCTATCTATTGGTCATCTGTCTGTCTGTCTGTCTATCATCTATCTATCTATCGATCATCTGTCTGTCTGTCTATCATCTATCTATCGATCAACTGTCTGTCATCTATCGATCATCTATCTGTCTGTCTATCATCTATCTATTGATCATCTATCTGTCTGTCTATCATCTATCGATCATCTGTCTGTCTGTCTATCATCTATCTATCGATCATCTATCTGTCTGTCTATCATCTATCGATCATCTATCTGTCTATCATCTATCTATCGATCATCTATCTGTCTGTCTATCATCTGTCTGTCATCTATCTATCGATCATCTATCTGTCTGTCTATCATCTATCGATCATCTATCTGTCTATCATCTATCTATCGATCATCTATCTGTCTGTCTATCATCTGTCGATCATCTATCAATCATCTGTCTGTCATCTATCGATCATCTATCTGTGTGTCTGTCATCTATCAATCATCTGTCTGACATATCTATCGATCATCTATCTGTCTGTCTATCATCTATCTATCGGTCATCTGTCTGTCTGTCTGTCTGTCATATATCTGTCTATCATCTATCAATCATCTGTCTGTCTATCATCTATCTATCGATCATCTGTCGATCATCTATCTATCTGTCGATCATCTATCTATCAATCATCTTTCTGTCTGTCATCTATCTATCAATCATCTGTCTGTCATATATCTAGCGATCATCTATCTATCTGTCGATCATCTTATCTATCAGTCATCTGTCATATATCTATCATCTATCTGTCTGTCTATCATCTATCTATCGATCATCTGTCTGTCTATCTATCTATCGATCATTTGTCTGTCTGTCATATATCTATCGATCATCTATCTGTCTGTCTATCATCTATCAATCATCTATCTGTCTGTCTGTCATCTATCTATCGATCATCTATCTGTCTGTCTGTCATCTATCTATCTGTCTGTCTGTCTGTCTATCATATATCTATCTATTGATCATCTATCTGTCTGTCTATCATCTATCTTTCGACCATCTGTCTGTCATATATCTATCAGCTATCTTTTCAGTCATCTATCAATTGATCATCTATCTTTCAAATTTTTGTTTTTTTTTTTTTTTTTTTTTGTTTAATGATAAGGTTTTATTACAAACAAATCTAGGTTAATAATTTGCAATAGTAGCTAGAAATTAGACAGCTTCAATGTAACTGCATGGTAAAATCATTAACGCAAGCCACTATTGCAATTTCGGCAAACATCCTCAGTGTTAGCCAGTTAGACAACTTTTACCATGGTCAGCAGAACTTGCAACAACAAAATTCAAAATATCCCGGTAAGAAAAACCAAATATGTTTACAAGAAATGCGCACACACACAAGATGAATAAATCTAAGATGTCAATGGAGCTGTGGCCAAACTGGGCAAGTAACAGTTCTGTTAACGGGCCCAAAACACTCTCACACTGGGCAATCCTTATTGTGGAGCCCTGAACAAAAAACAGCTCCTCTTTGAATCACATGTATAATTATTGATGCAGAAAATGGTAAAGTGGACATGGAAAATATAATATATTGTTTATATGCTATGGGTTATTGTATAAAATTATTATCGTTAATAATATCATTTTATAATATAAAATATCGGTGCAAATACTGAATCATTATTTTTCATAACATTCTCATTAGGCCACTGGAGGGCCCTGGGGTCTGACCTGAGAGCTGGTGGTGTTCTGCGCATGCGCGGAAATTCAAACGCTCGCGCGCTGCTGACAGACAGACACGTTTGAAAACTCACACACGGTTACTTTGTTGAGGTAAGAAAAGCGACGAAGAATATTTGATAAATTAACACGACTGTCGTGACTTTTTATGTTTTTGACAAATTTTATATGTCGCGTTTTGTTTTTGTTCTTATTCTACCCTCTTTGCTAGTTAGCATCGCTTTAGCCGCATAAAAGTAGCAAAAAAAAAAAAAAAAATCAGATTATTCAAATTAATAACGTTAATTGACTTTAAAGACGCTACTTCACAGTTCATTGAAGTTGTAAATCAAGTAGAACTTTGAATTGAATCGCAAATGATCTGTCATGTATTTTCCCACAGGACTGTGTAAATAAAGCGAGTAAAGCTAGCTGTAGATGAAAGGTGAAACACTGTCTGAAATACACCTGACGTGGGACTGTGGCATGTTTTGAAGATATAAAGGCTAAACTTATTGAACTTGGGCCTGTTTTATAGCTGTCTGGTGAAAAGAAATGGAAAATCAGAAGAGACTGAGAGATCCACTGGAGGAGAACACTTCAGCCTCTAGTGGTAACACTGATTTCACACCAAAACCAAGTGTACTCCATACCAAGACAACATGTTTGGTTTCATAGTTGTAAAGCTTAGTGAGCTGCCTAGCTAGACAGCAGTTTTGAGTATGTTTCCAAAGCCTTAGGGTTAATTGATCATGCAACTGGTTTTTATTTATATAATGCACATAGTGTTGAAATGTAATGCAAGTAGTCATTTAGCAGTCACTTTTATAGTGATTTAGAGATGTCAGTCTCCCTGGAGTGGCCTGTTGCTCAAGTCACAATGAGGATAGTTACTGGATCGTGCCTTGCTAACCACTTCACTTTAACCATTACACCACACCTTACATGATAATATCAGCATTGAGCCTTGTGAGCATTGTCAAAGAGGGATTAACTATTGATACAAGCGTTGAAATTCTTCCAGAACTTGAGAATGTGTTAAAGAGAAGGCGGCTGGCCGCAGGCGGTGAGGAGAACCTGGACCCCACAAATTCCCCTGCTAGGACTCGTGAGAGACGGGCAGAGCTTGAGGTGAAACCAGACACCCCAGCCATCGCCTCGATTCGCTCTAGAGTCCAGCAACTCAGCCAGAGACGGGATGGTAAGAATTCAGATGTCTCGTTTTTGTAGAATGACTGAAGACTATTCAAATATGTATTGATATACAATTCATTTTTTGCCTGTTATCCATATCCTAACTAATGCCATTTAGGAGAGTACGCTAGAATTGGGTTTTGCCAATATCGATATCTAAGATGGTGGAAAAGGCCAATAACGGATTAATCGGTCGATAATTAAAAAAAAAAAAAAATTTTTTAGTATTTCCTTACTATAACAGGTACAGACATAGAGGCAAAAAGAGTCCAAAATAAATAAAATCCCAGATGCAGTTTATTATTCAACCAAAATCCCAATAATGACCAGAAAAATAGTAAGATTTCGTGCGTAATGTGGGATTCTTTTTTATTTTTCTTTCCCCTTTTTCTCCCAAATCTGGAATGCCCAGTTCCCAATGCGCTCTAAGTCCTCGTGGTGGCGTAGTGACTCGCCTCAATCCGGGTGGTGGAGGATGAATCTCAGTTGCCTCTGCGTCTGAGACCGTCAATCCACGCATTTTATCACGTGGCTTGTTGCACGCATTACCGCGGAGACACAGCGTGTGTGGAGGCCCACACTATTCTCCGCGTGCCCCATAGAGAGCAAACCACATTATAGAGACTACGTGGAGGTTACCCCATGTGACTCTACCCTCCAATTTGGTTGCTTAGGAGACCTGGCTGGAGTCACTCAGCACGCCCTGTATTTCAACTCGCAACTCCAGGGGTGGTAGTCAGCGTCAATACTCGCTGAGCTATCCAGGCCCCTATAATGTGGGATTCATAACTATAAACAAGTCCAAAACAAACTGTGGCCTCTTATTTTGAAATGAAAGAGAATTGGCCCTGTTACAATACTATATAGTTACTAAATGGAGCTTTTTATTGCCTAAATATTCTCCTGGAGAAGATTTTTGTTTATATATACAGTATATCTCACCAGATGAGGTTTTTTATTATTAACAACAAGGCATGAAGTTGGAGACATCTATGTATGTGCTGATGTGGTACGCTTCTTTCCATAAAATCACTTTTTTCATTGCATGCCCTCAGTTCAATTTAGAACACTTAATTATCTTATCAAAATAACAAAATATGCATTGAAGTGAGGATAAAAATTGTCAATGATGCAAGTTTTAGATACAGCAAATATATCGGTCTACCATTACTTGCAATTGTGTTTGTTTTGTGTAAGTACATATGAGTTCAGTGTAGAAATGAGTAGTTTCTGTGTGGTCAGGTGGGACTGGACTCCAACGCTGCTTGTCTGACCCTGGGTCCGAGGGTCCGAATATCTGTCACATTGGTGAGTATTCTCACACTCAACCTTCACCCTGCATAACTTCAACTTTCCATCACAACAGCTGCTTCCAAAGGAATAGTTCGTGTAAAAAAGAAAAATAAAGAAAAGCATTATTCATCATTCCAAAGATGCTAAAAAATTGTGTAGCAGCTTTTTGAACATATGTATTTTTTTCCGAAAGGTGAGGGAGAGTTTAGCTCCCGCCTGGAGCGCTTCAAAGCTCCAACACCTCAGAACAGCCCTGGTCACTGCACCCCCTGCACACGCAATCTCTCCAGATTTGTGCATGGCATCCAACAGCAACTGAACACTACAGTGACACCCAGCAGTAAAGAGGTCTCCCGTATTCGTCAGGTACAACTCTCCCACTTGCCTGACCTGCTAATTGCCTTTTTCAAGCCTTCAGTAACAAAAGGTATTAATTTTTACAGTAAGTTTTAATAACTGACATAAGTGTCTCTCTGGTGCAGGCACGTGAGGATGAGTTGCGTCTATTGAAGGTTCAGCCAGTGGCAGAGAACATGTGGTTGAAGAGAAGTCTGTCTGACTCTTCTCTTACTGAGGTGAGCCAATCAAGTTAAGGAATACTTCACCCAGAAATAAACATTGTGTCATCATTTACTCACCATTTTGTTGTTTCAAACCCATATGATTCTACCCCGTTTCCACCTGGTATTAAGATGTGTTTTTGGTGATCCAATCACAAATGATCAGCCCTAAATACAGGTGGAAATGTGGTCCAAAACATTTTGTGATCGGATCACTGAAACCGCATACGGAGGTAGTAAAAAATGCATTGGATAACGTCGCATTTCAAGTGTGAAATGCAATCTGTCCTGAATGTGTCCCGGAAAGCAGCAAAGCACCACCCCTCACCCATCAAACAAGAGTTTAAACTTTGCCTTTTATGTGTGGCTTTGAAAAGAAATAACTATCCAATCGGAAAATTTGAAAAAGCGAAATCACATCCAAGCACGAGAACTTCACGGATCGTCTTCAGTGTGTCTGATATCAACATGCAGTTACACTGATGAAAAGCACACACATCTGAAGCTCAGTTAATACAGGTACTAAACTAAACAAATGTTGCATTTGAGCTTGTATTAAATTTCAACTGCATTTTGGAGAAACCACAAGCCATTTTTTTTTTTTGCGCTTTCCTTATTTTTTTTATGACTTTTGCAGTTTATTATAATGCAGTAAAACACTGACATAATGATTGAGGTGTGTTGTCATGAAACCAGAGACCCTCCCCTCGAAATCTAAACACAGGTGGTGACAGAAGACGCATTTGAGACACATGGTAATACCAGGTGGAAATAGTAATGCGTCTCAGCTGTCCACTTGTGAACGGCTCATTGATAATGCATCTTAAAGGTGGAAACAAGGCCATTATTTATTTGTTGGTGGAACACAAAGAAAGATGCTAGGTAGAATGTTAGTCTCAGTCACCATTCACTTTCATTGCACTTTTTTCCTGTACAATGAAAGTGAATGGGGACTAAGGTAGTGATGCACCGACAGGAAAACTTTTGGCCGAAACCGAAAATTCTGGAGACACCGGGCCGAAAACCGAAAGACTTTGGAATATCTATCTATCTATCTATCTATCTATCTATCTGTCATTCTTCCTAATGTTAAATCTATCTATCTATCTATCTATCTGTCATTCTTCCTAATATTAAATCTATCTATCTATCTATCTATCTGTCTTTCTTCCTAATGTTAAATCTATCTATCTATCTATCTGTCATTCTTCCTAATGATCTATCTATCTATCTATCTATCTATCTATCTATCTATCTATCTGTCATTCTTCCTAATGTTAAATCTATCTATCTATCTATCTGTCATTCTTCCTAATGTTAAATCTATCTATCTATCTGTCATTCTTCCTAATGTTAAATCTATCTGTCATTCTTTCTAATGATCTATCTATCTATCTATCTCTATCTATCTATCTGTCATTCTTCCTAATGTTCTATCTATCTATCTATCTATCTGTCATTCTTCCTAATGTTAAATCTATCTATCTATCTATCTATCTATCTATCTATCTGTCATTCTTCCTAATGTTCTATCTATCTATCTATCTATCTGTCATTCTTCCTAATGTTCTATCTATCTATCTATCTGTCATTCTTCCTCATGTTAAATCTATCTATCTATCTATCTATCTGTCTGTCATTCTTCCTCATGTTAAATCTATCTATCTATCTATCTATCTATCTATCTATCTGTCTGTCATTCTTCCTCATGTTAAATCTATCTAGCTAAGACTTTAATTCTGCATGTCATTTCCTTTTGTGTTCCTTAGACGAAAGTAAGTTATATGGGTTTGAAACGATGAGTAAATGATGACCAGACTTTCATCAGGTTTATCAGGGTGATCTGACCACAACAAGACACCTGTGGATTCTTATCTGGTTTTTGAGCAGGTTAGATCAAATGTAAATTATCCTCATTTTCTCAGAGAGGCTCTCCATCCACAAGCTCGCCCTGGGTTCACAGGAAAACCCGAAAACTCCAGTGGCCTCCGTTACAGCTCGGGAGTGTGAGCATGTGTTTGACACCATTTGTTGAGGATTCATTAAGTTTTTGTGCCCTATTTATCTTGGTTTCTCTCTTTGTTACTTAGTCATACTTTTCACCCTTGGTTTTAAGGTTTTCATCCAGAATTTGAATGTGGTCACTGGGCCAGTGTGATTTTAATTCACACTGACTCACTTGGAGAACTTCACTGGGTGTTTAGTATGTGTGTGTGTGTGTGTGAGAGAGAGAAGGGGGGGGGGCAAACCATAGTCTCATTCAGCTTGTTTCTGTTTTGTAGGAAGAGCTGAAGGATTCTGAATTCAGCTCCTGTGAGGTTGACAGTAAGGAGTTTGAAGGAAGTCTGAACACCACACCACCATGTACAGTGGCGATTCGTTTCCCCAGTGAAGAGCTTAATACCTCAGCAGGTAAATGTGCTTTCTGGAATCTCTTAGGTCTTAAAAAACTACTTCATTAGAATGTACAACACGTCCTATTGAGTCCTATTTCAGAAACACCAGGCAGGTTTATTGACTTTAATTTGTGTGGTCATACAGAGATGTTCCTGTTTTCCTTTTTCCTCCTTTTTTACTGTTTTATTTACACTGGGGTCCAAAAAATCTAAAACCACTTGTCAAAATGCAACCATTTAGCTTTTTTTTTTTTTTTTTTTTCTTTTCCTCATTTGTTTCTAATATCAAATTATACTATCAGATTAACGCTAAAAAGTTGAATAAAAAAATAACATGGATTTTAGAATATCTTATTATTTGGTATGTCCCCCTTTGGATTTAATGTACGAATGTTTAAATGAAAACCTGATGATCCATGCTATCAAGCATGGTTTGAGAATATTCAAAAGATCATCTTGTGTGCTTCAATTAAAACAAGAAAGTCAAAAGAATTACCTTGGTCAATTTCACAAATGTGCTTGCATTTGATAAATGACCAGTGCGCTTAATCTGAAATATTTCATCATTTTTTACGTCTTTTTTCCTTGTTTTAAAATTGTCAAAATCCTTTGTTTATTTACTTTTTAATTGCCTGGTTTAAATGAAATGATAAATACCAGGTTTTCAATGTGGTTTCAGGCTTTTGGACTGTAAAATGTGTTTTGTAGCAATATTTAATTAAATTGAAACCAAGAATTTTGTCTTCTGGATTAGAACCTTCATCCTTGAGCACTTCTGCCCTGATTGACAAGATGTTTGAGGACGTCCTGCAGGATGCAGACAAGGAGGATGAAGATGAAGGTGAAAATACAGAGAATGAAGAGGAGATAGAGAAAGACAAGAGCAATTCTTCAGAGCCTGAAAAAGATGAACCAGAATCAGACACGGTGGAATCAAATCAGGAGTCCCTTGACCAGAGTGAAGAAACTCCTGATGGCAGTTCTGCAGGTGATGAAGAGAAGGAGCTCCAGCCTGTTGATGGTGAAGAAGTAGAGATGGAGAGGGAGGAGGAAAGCGGCCATTTGGGTGCTGAAGAGGACTTCCTTACTCTGCCGCCCAGCTGTATTCTCTCTCCTCTCAGTAAATCAGTGGAAGCTGTTGTCACACCATTGGTATTGATAATCCTTCACATTACAGTTTGTTTTCCATAAGATGTTTTTATAAATTTTCAATGTACTTGTGTTTACGGTGAATGAGAGAAAGTGCACTAGTTTTTTTTTTTGTGTTCAATGTTTCAATATGGCAAAATATTATGTACCATTCAAAACCCAAGATCTTATTTAAATATTTTCATTATATGTCTTCTGACATAATTATGTCACTGGTTTTGAATGTTCTTACAGGAGATTGAAATCACTGTGCCCGAACCATCAGTCCTGCCACCATCACCTGAAGAAATGTCAATGTGTACTGCTGACAATGTTCCACCTCTGTACAGGTGCAGCTTGCTTAGAACTGCTTAAAGAGACAGTTCACCCAAAATGAAAATTCTGTCATAATTTACTGACTCTCTTGTTTAGAACCGGTTTGACTTTCTTTGTTCTTTGAAACACAAAATGAGATGTTAGGGATGGCAGCCTTAGTCACTATTCACTTTAATGGTATGCAGAAAACAATGCAATGTAAGTGAATGGTGACTGAGGCTAATATTCTTCCTAACATCTCCTTTTGTGTTCCACAGAAGAAAATAAGTAATATGGGTTTGTTTCCACATTAGTTTAAAGGTGCAATATGTAATATATTTACAGTACTAAAGCATAAAATTATCATAAAATGTTATCAGAGATTTTGGAAACATGCTAAGTTGAAATATAACTACTACAGCCAGTATATTCTACTTTGAAATGTAAGTTCTGGGGCGGAATTTCTGTTTGTGTTGTGGCACGTGTGATCCCGCCCACTGCCCATTTCCCAATAGTATTTCGACACCCTGGGTTGCCAGATTTGAAACAAGTTAGCGGGCCAACACAGTGCGCTGCAGCCATGGAAGCCAACAATACATCTAGCTAACAGTGACAGAGTTATAAAAAATCCACATGAGCTGGTTTATAATTTGCAAACAATAAAAACATTGTAAACATATGCATTAGCTGATCAACTTGCAGTGTACGACTCGTCACTTGCCATTGTCAGTTTGCTCATTCCTGTTGCGTGTCCTCAACCTGGCAACCTGCATGAGCTTCGAGTCTGGGGAGGAGGGGACGGGGGAGACAACTCTCTCCAATATTTTGAATTTGGACTGCAGTACCCATTTTAAACGCTTGATGTCAATGTTACATATTGCTCCTTTAACTAAATTGTGACAGACTTTAATTTTTGTCTTGTTGTCATTCTATGTTACTGTGTTTATCTTTTTTGATAGCATGTATTACCAATTGTAAATATTTACTTTTCAGTTGTTGATTCGCATGTGTCATCATAATTGACAGTAGTTATTCCTTTGATTGACAGCATTGACTCTTACCGCTCACAAAGGAAGATCCACCCTCCCTCTACGCAAAGCATGACACCTGGAGTTCAGAAGCAAGCTAATGAAAAAACCTGCCCAACACAGCCCATCAACACCAAGGAGAGAATTAAGGTACGAAACAGGCTGAAGTGATAATGAATTCATTTAGGGCTGTCACTACTGATTATTTTGGTAATCACGTAATCTACTGATTATTCTGACAATTAATCGTGTAATTGGAAAAATTATTTAATAACTCAGATTGCATACATTTTTCGAGGTGAAGTCACGTTTGGCTAAAATGCATTCATTAGCCTAAGTTTTGATGCACTCTATGATTGAATAACTACAACAAAGCAATTGTGCAAATTATATCTAAAGCCAGCAGAAACCCAAAGCAGATCTATAATATAAAAAATGTAGCCTATATAGTTCAAGCTGACAGAGACCGGCTACTACAGGTGTGCCCACTTTTTTTTTTTTTTTTTTTTTAAACAACACGATCTACCCATTTCAGTTTAAAACTCAAAAATGGGAAAACCATATGGCCATGGAAACAAAATATTTTATCTTTTCAGAGACAGTGTCTGCCCACCAATCTTGTTTATTGAAGATGAGTTATAGTCATGGATAAACTATTTTATGGAGATATAAAAGTCATTTTATTTGGTTGTTGTTTTTAAACGATCACTTACATGCAAAATGGAATACAATATTTACAGTAATTACGTCATTGAGAGATATGTTTTCTCTCTTGTGTTGAGCTGCAGTTGCTGCCGTTGTTGCGTGTGCTACATACTGTACATACATATCGCAAAAGCTTTTCACTTCCCACGTCCCTTGTAAAATACTCCTACTCATCTGGACATTCAGTGCCTTATTAATTTAACATGGTTAATAATTTCACATTCGGAGACTAGCCATTACTCTCAGGTAAGCAAGTTTCATGTTGTGTCTGCGGGGCACAAGACACACAGCTGGTGGCTTTAACGGTTCACGTTGAGCTTTGACTGACAGTATACAGACCTGCAGTTTTATTCAGTAAATAAAGTTCTCTGGGTTCCCACATTTAAGTTTTACCTCTGATAATGGCCACAAACTATACATTTTTATCGGAAGTGGAGTATTGCGAACTATTACAAACTTAATCTTCATGAAATCTAATTTATATTTGGAGGAAGATCGCATTTACATTTAAATTGTAATTAATTTACACAGAACGGAACCCAAATCACAATCTGCAAAAAATAACCTTCTTAGATCATCTAGATTCATATTTATTGAACAGAAAGTGTTTGTGCATTCCTCATTGCATGTGAAACTTTAATCAAGTCCTATAGACTTCTTTGTCATAATTTTTTTTTTGCTTCATAAAAGCCTATATTGTCAATGATCGTGTAGATAAATAGGTTTAGAGTGCATTCCAATGTGTTTTTTGCTGAGTTCAGCATGTCCCGGGCAGAACCATATGGCTCACCTTCTCTCCCGTATCTGGACGCATCTGTGAAAACTGGATGTCTTATTTTTGAGTTCTGTTGCATTGTTTTTCAAATCTAAAGTAAAGTGCTCTCACATAGCTGCACCTCTTTTCCTTACGTTTCTGGACCCTCATCCGTGGACCACGTCACTTCCACCTTATTTTTTAATTGAGGAACTTTTTGTATCGAGTAATTGAATAAAATCGAGTAATTGTGACAGCCCTAAATTAATTTGCCTGTCGGTAACTTCATGCTACGAAGTCTGATGTGGGTTTATAAAGGATTTTTTTTTATCCTCTTAGGCTCTGAATGAGGAAGAAGCCAAGCTGCAGACGATCATTACACAGACGCTGCAGGCTCTGAGCTGCTGCAGTGATGAGGAGCATGGGAAGGGTTCCCTGCAGGAGGCGGAGGCTGAAAAACTCCTGCTTGTTTCCTGTAAGTATCTTGAATGTTCTTGCAAAGCTTAATAACACACTGAGGCAGCATGTTCTGATTCAGTTCTCATCTATACCTGTAATGCAGGTGAGAAGCGGGCAGCCTTACTGGCAGAGGTCAGCAGGCTGAGAGAGGGTGTGTCCGGAGAACAAGACTCCAGTAATGCTTCTCTTCAGCCCTGTAGGGGTACCGTCAGTATCAGTAGCATCCAGCTGCCTCTCAAGGTGGAGTTTGTGTGCTCTGCTCGAACAGGTAAGAGTGTAAAAGGGATAGTTCAGCTAAAACTGAACATTCTCATTGTTTACTCACCATCATGTTGATCCAAACCCATATGACTACCGTGGAACACAAAAGGAGCAGTTTCATTTTCACATGTCATTTGTAACACTTTTGCCTCTTTTAAGGCCGTCCAACACACTACTTCTTCGTTCTGATTCGTTATGGCCCATGTAACATTATGGCGACACCTTTGGCTACAGCAGCTGATGCCCATAATGGAGACACCATCAGTTTCCCAACATCCATCACACTGTGAGTCTTAACAATTCATAAAAATACTCTGCATCTTTACACTGATGTTAGGGTGCAAGAACAATAGTGTGATGTTTTGTTGGAAGGTTGTTTAAATGTAACGGTTGTGATTTCCACCCCAGACAAGACATCCGTTCCAGTTTTGAGATTGATGTCGAGGTCTACAGTTTGGTAGGTACAGCTAATATCAGATGAAAAAAAAAAATGGTACTTTCCATTACTGGAAAAACCTATCTCAATTTAGAAAATCTCTTAATTTTGATGTTGTTAAAGGGATAACTCGCCCTCATGCCATACCAGATGTGTGTGACTTTCTTTCTACAGCAGAACACAAAAGATATTTGCAATGCAAATGAATGGTGACCAGACCTTTGTAGCTAAAAACAAACCACATAACAGCAGCATAAAAGTAATTCATGCGACTCCAGTGGTTTAATCCATATCTTCAGAAGAGATATGATAGGTGTGGGTGAGAAACAACAATGTTTAAGTCATTTTTTTACTCTAAATCTCCACTTTCACATTCACTTTCAGATGTGAAAGTGAAACTACACAGGCGCCACGTGACTTTTTAGATGTGAAAGTAGAGATTTAGAGTTCAAAAAGGATTTAAATGTTTATATTTTTCTCTCCCAGACATATCACTTCTGAAGACATAGATTTAACCACTGAATTCATATGGATTACTTTTATTTGATTTTGGAGCTTGAAAGGTCTGGTCACCATTCACTTGCATCGTAAGGACCTACAGAGCTGAAATATTCTTTTACAAATCTTAATTTGTGTTCTAGAGATACACATCTGGGATGGCACGAAGGTGAGTAAATTATGAGAGAATTTTCATTTTTGGGTGAACTGTCCCTTTAATGCTTTTTTGATGTGATGTTTTTATTGTGTATTTCTGTTTTGTAGTCCAATACACAGAGCAATACCAGCAGCATTAACATTCAGCAGTTCCGCAGCTCGACAAAGTCAAGGGTGTGTACACTTTCACATGTGATCCTGAGAGAACAGTGTTTTATCACTTTTATCAATGCGCAGTTACAACACAGTGTTTGTGTCTCTAGGTGACACCCAAGAAGATACTCCACAGCATAACAGTATGTATCTTCTCTCAGTTTCCATAATAATATTCATTGGGCCTCATTCGTGAATATGTTAATTGTTCGTAAAAACATTCTTGCATATATTGTTGTATTCGATTCAATGTGACAGTTTGTGTCAGAATGGTTTAAGGAATGATTCAGAAATTCGTCCTGCTCATATTTCTGGAATGAGGTCCATTGTGTGTTTTAAATTAGGGGAAAACAAAACAATAAAAAAAATCCTGCTTAATGTTGGATTTTTGGAGCTTTGGCTCATTCAAATGTCTGTTTTTCTCTATAGAAATCTAACCAGAGTGTGACATGTAAGTATTTAACTAATTGACTAATCATAGATTGGTTGGTGGTTTCAGGTAGTAATATTTCTTTTCCCTCTATTATAGCTGCTAATCTGCCTGGTCTGAGTGCCCGACGCTCCAGTAACTTCACATTAGTGGGCTCCCACAAAATCACCCTGAATTCACTGGGACAGAGCAAGTTCCCTCTGGACAAGGTAATGAGGCACCTAAACTGGGGTTATATAAGAGAGAGTGAGATGAAGGGTGTGTGTGTGTGTGTGTGTTGTTCTCACCTTTTTAAGCACTTGTTTTATCACTCACTGAGACTATGAAGGATCATGGATCTGTATTCTAAGGTTAACTACACATCAGTACATCAGTTTGTACATCATCTTACATATCAGTTGTTTGACTAAAAGCATGCTTGATCAGTAGGGGTGCAATGGTTAAGTCATCTCACGATTCGGTTCGGTTCACTGTTCCTTAAACCTAAATCAAGAAAAGTTAAGATTGAAAAAAGTTTTTTTTTTTAAATAGTACTTTAAAGATATATGCAAAACAGTTAGTTTCCTTAAAAATGTAGCTAAAAGTACTGTACTTAAAAGTGCTAAATGATCTATCAGAGATATACTGCGACTAAAAATCAGCCTGGGCAATGGTAACACCAAATGGAAAATAATAGTTGATACTGTCACTGATTACAAACATTTAAAATATTTAAAATGAAAATCATATTTTTCTAAAATAACATTGTCTCCAGTTACATCTAAATATCTTTTCAGAAATACATATTTAATGGAAGCGCATGCTTATCCAGTTATATTGCAGTCGTAACGTAGAGCTCCTTGTGTCCAACTAAGCGTTTTCCATTTGTGTGCACATAGGCTCAGGATGTCACCCGCATCGGATAGGACAGATGCAAAATAATTAAGCGTCTGTAAGGGGGTTCAGTGGAAAGGAGGCGGCGAGAACCGGCTTAAGAATATAAATAATAGCTTAATAATAAACGCAACCATAAACACACAGTACAGCTGCCTGCAATTCTCTCTCTCTCAAACTGTCATCCCCGGCCACCTTTATCCCTCGCGCGCCCCATCAGGCTGATTAGGGACCGGGCGTGCGTCATTCCAGCCCGGCCCCGCCCTCCTCGGCTCTACAGCGTCCTATCTCCACGATGCGCATCGTCACATTTTTGAACCGTGATGTATCCTGCCACGATGAACCGTTACACCCCTATTGATCAGTGTTCTGAGGTTTTGTGTTGTGTTTGCACTGTGGTGGGTGTTCTGGTGACATAACTGGGTCTCTGTCCTTCTCTCCTTTTTCTCCACTCAGATGAAATTTGAAGGCAAAATCAGGCGACTTCTTGGAGATGAGTTTCAGGAAAAGGTGTCACAGTTTCCTGCTTGTTGTCTGCCTGTGGTTTAGTGGGCTTTCCACATGTTTTGTTTGTTTGTGAGCAAAACGGAGAGAAATTCTATACATGTAACTGATATATGTAAAAGGCCTATTAGTGCATGTCTTGGCCTGTGCAACAGTCTTATGATATTATTATATACATGTTCACAAATGCAACAAATATCCTCATGATTTCCCTTTTTGAATCTCATATAAGTAAAGCATTTCTGTTGTAGTTAATATCATGATACTTGTCTTCGGCAACGTTTTTGAAAAATATTATGTTATTCATTACACACACAATTATTGCTGCAGTTCTAGGGTGAAATTTACACTGTGTGGCACTAAAAGTGAGTTAAAGTTGATGCTTTATCGAGTTTTAAATTAGGGCTGCAACTAACAATTATTTTTATAATCAACTAATCCCACGGTTTTCGAACTGGGAGGCGCACCTCCCCGGGGGGGTGCCAGAGCTGGTCAGTGGAGATTGATAATAAATTCACCAAGTAAAATCAAAAGATACATAAACACAAGGTAATGCATTGTCACGATAAATGAAAATTAATAGCTTAATGGACCATAGTCCAGCTTAATAGACCATAGCTTTATGTCATTATAATACAGTTAAATGCCGTATACGAATGCATATCACGCGAGAGTGCGTCCATGATGTACCGGTTGCGTGAGCGCGAATCTCTGCTCCTTAGTACTCGCACAAAAGTGAAAGTATGCCCTCAAACATATGCTGCTCTCTTATCTCCCTGCTCTTGCTCATAGAGAGCGTGTGCATGCTCAAAGTGTGTCCTGTGCACTCACGAATCTATTATAAAGCCATATAGCTCTGTCTCTGTTTATCCGTCACAATGTGTCCATTATGAGTTCAACATGAAATCGGGTCGATGTGTCTTCATGTGTTTGTGACAAGAGCAGTTTCACATGGAGACAGACACTGGCTCATGTGATGGTGGTTAAGGGGGGTGCGGTCTTGTACATTTTGTCGGGGTGGGGGGTCTTACTGTTTAAGACTTTGAAACCCCCTGGACTAATCTAACAATTATTGGAATTGTTATTCGACTATTCGGAAAATTATTGCAATGATTAATCATTAGCTCTTAACCGATTATTCAGCTTGAGCCTCAAGTTAAAAGGTTGTATTAAACGTGCTTAACAACAATAAAGAGGACAAAATCATCTTTTAAAAATACCTCTAAATAACATTCACTGAATTACAAGGGGGAAAAAATACTGTTATGTTTCATTCATTAAATAATTCCCTTTTTTTTTTTTTGTCTTGTTTTCCATTTAAAAATTTCTAAAAATCCTTAAGATACATTTACTTGAAGCAATATATAAGATATTTAGTATTTTGTATTTAAGTGTATTTTTTCACTTGGTTATATTTCTGCAAGTGCAGTAAATACAAAATATACCTATATTCAAGATCTGTTCTCTAAAAGCAAGTTTAAATATCTTATGTTGCTTCTCAGGTGAATGTGTATTGTTTTAAGGATTTGTGTATATTTTATAATATTTAATATTATATTCAAACATATTTTTCTTCTGCAGTATAGCTCCTAAAGTAAATGTATGTTGTTTTAAAGGAGTTTTAGATATTTATATTGGAAAACAAGCCAAAAAAATTATACACTTTTTGCAGTGTATAATGGGCTAAAACTACGCCCTCTCACTTTTTTGTTCACTTTGATCCATCTTTAACTCACAAAAAAAACAAACTCTCAGGGGCCTGGGTAGCTCTGTGGTAAAAGATGCTGGCTACCACCCCTGGAGATCGCTAGCTTGCTAGTTCAAATCTCAGGGTGTGCTGAGTGACTCTAGCCAGGTCTCCTTAGCAACCAGATTGGCCCGGTTGCTAGGGAGGGTAGAGTCACATGGGGTAAACTCCTCATGGTCGCTATAATATGGTTCGTTCTCGGTGGGGCGCGTGGTGAGTTGAGCGTGGTTGCCGCGGTGGATGGTGTGAAGCCTCCACACGCACTATGTTTCCGTGGCAACGTGCTCAACAAGCCACGTGATAAGATGCGCAGGTTGATGGTCTCAGGTAACTGAGATTCATCCTCCCCCACCTGGACTGAGGCGAATCACTACGTGACCACGAGGACTTGGAAGCACTTTGGGAATTGGGCATTCCAAATTTGGGAGAAAAAGGGGAAAAATCCACTAAAAAACCCCACAAACTCTCTCTCTTCTTAATAGAGCTGTGTATCGCAGATTTTCTTCGCGATAAGATACACACCGTGACACATACAGTATATTATGATTCAATATGTCACGAGCCATCACGTTATTATAATCTAGCTGCAGCAAGCGCACGAGGGATGAGGGTCCCGTGCCAGTGTGTGCATCAGCCGGGTGCAGTTTCAATCTCCCCCTTAGATTGGGTCACTTCACTCGTAGAAGCGGCGCTGACCGCACGGAGAAATGCCAGTTTTGTAGTTTGTGCTTATTTACATCAACCTCTTCCTTATTGTTTGAAATTGAATAAAGGATGCATTAAAGATATAACGCCGGGGTGTTTCCTTTTTTAGACGTGCTGACATGCAAGTTTTGTTAAAACGGAACTGCAGCTGTGATCTCGTTACGTTAAATGAAATAAAACAACTGTTCGACAACGAAAATCTTTGTCGACTTTTTTTATTGTCAATAATGTCGACTAATCGTTTCAGCCCTATTTTAAATCAACAAAACCGACCTCCCTACCCTAAACCTTAAACCTAACCGATAGTGTCATAAAAATTAAATGTGAGATGAAAAACACAACCACGTCATTTTGTGGGGCTTCTATGACACTTTGGGGTTCACGTGTTGACTCGTGTGCTCTTCAGGACTCATACCCCAGTCCTTTACATCACAAGTGTAACGCTCCATCAGTTGAGCTACCACGCAATTTGATCGCACATGAACAAGCTTGTAAATGTTGGTTATGTAATGCAAACTTTAAAACAAGTCATTCGCTATAGTAAAAATGTTTAGATGTCATAAGATAGAATTGTGTGAGGGATGGCAAAAAGTACATGTTTTTGAATCGTGATTTGTGTAAAAGTGAATAAAAATCATTGTCATTGTAGCGCCTCTAGTGTTCACCAGGAAAGTGCCACGTAAAAGTAATTTTGCAAAAATGTAGGTTTAGTAACGTGATTCTGTGAGACCAGTAGGGCTGGGTAAAAATATAGATTTTTCCAATGCATCTCGATCTTCTTTTAAACAATCTCGATATTGATTCTGATTAAGCAGATGTCTACTTTAATAATTGTAAGAGCTTTGCTATTATAATTGAGCTATAATCACTCATTAGAGCTTTATTGTACACCAAGTGTTTCCTTCAGAGCTTCAGTGTTACAATTAGTTATTCATGCATAAACCATGTCTGCAAATTAAATTGACTGGATTAGACACGATTTTGAATGGTAATTTAAGTTTTACATTCAGTTAAAGTGCCCAATCTAACCCATTTGTTCTTGTGTCTAGGTTCCTTTTCTCTCTCCTCTGGAGGGACACATCTATCTGCGTCTGCACAGTGAGGGCCACTCCAACGTCCAGCATCAAGGATTTTGGGTGTGTGTGTGTGTGTGTGTGTGTGTGTGTTAATGCATGTGTTCTAAAGCCCGACTGATACCATGAATGATTACCTACGTTTTTGGCATCTAACGGAGTTGTCTGTAATTCTTCAATTCATTTATATATTGACAAAAAATAATAATACAGTCGACGATAGTCATTTGCAAAGAAGATATGTAAATTATACAAGCAGTTTATCTTCATAGTCACACACTGACCCATTTTAATGGAAGTTATTTAACAAAAGTCATCTTTGAAAACAACTTGCTTTCTGTATTTCTTCCTGTTCACGTCAAAACATAATTGTGTGATAAATAATTTTTCCTGTTTATCTGTCAGATGAAAAAACGTCCTTATCAGTTAGGCTTTAATAATGTGTTATATTGTAATTTTATTTGACTTGTGGTGTGTGTGGGTTTGTAGAAAACATGCTGTTTTTAATGAAGTGTGTAAATTAGTTAACATTTTCTCTCTTCTCTTGTAGACCATGTTCGAGGATGTGAGTGGTTTTGGAGCCTGGCAGAGGTTGTACTTTCTTCTTGAAGGAGGGCATCTGCTCTACTGGAACCATCCAAATGAGATGGGTGACAAGGTGGGATTGTGCAATCAACACAAGCCATCCCCTTGCACAGAATTACATGCATATAATGCATGTCTTTTCTCTGCATGACTGTTGTTCTGTTGTCTGTTCTCCTCCAGCCAGCAGATGGCAGTCTCTCCCTCTTTGGCTTCTGCAGTGTTAGACCCGTGGAGAGAGAGTGCTGTGCACGGCCACACACCTTTGAATTGGTAGAGACTAACACCCTGCTGCAAGAAGACAGCCAGACCTTGAAGAAGTAATACACCCATGTATTTACTTCAAGCAATATTGCTGATTATTTTATATAAAGTTTAAAATCGGCAGCCCTGTCAAAACAATCACACTTATATTAGTCAAATATCAAAAATATTAGATTTAAAATACTTAACAGCCTTTATAGTTTTACCGTTTACACTTTATATGTAGATTTTAACTCTGTTTGAATGAACATGTTCTTATGTTGTTGTGCAGATGCTGGTTCTCAGCAGACACAAGAGAGGAGAGGACTGACTGGATGGAGAAACTCAATCAAAATTTACTGGACTTTCAGACCTGGAACAAGAAGCCTGTCTCCAATGACAACTGGGCTAGCACATCTTCTACCTCCGGAACCTCTCGTGAGAGCATCCTATAGTGCTGCACTAATATGAACCCCTTAACATGTAACACTAAGAAGGGAGCTCAAACTGAAGAATAGATCAAAACTGGCACTTTGTAATGAGCATGAAGATCTATTGAGATTAAACTCAGGCAGCCTCAGAAGGCTTATATTAAGAATGCATCATGATCTGCCTTATATAGCTGTTTATTAGACGCTAATAGAATATTGGCATATTTATCTAAATTAAATATCTGACTTTTTGCTATACTCGAAATATAATAAGTTAAGCAATGTTAATGCTAATCATTACAACTGTTTACCACACGATAATTTGGCTTTAAGGAGAAATTGACTAATATTTGATTTTTGGCAATATTCACATTAGCAGAGGAGTGCGGTTTGTATGTTTTCAAGGTAAATGCTTTAAGGTAAGTGCCTAGTTTGAATGTCAATTTATCTGCTGCCTTATCAGTAGGTATTCACTCAGTGTGATTACATGTGGGCTTTACATTTTAATGCAATAATCCTAAAACCAGGATCTGTTTTGGCTTATGGTTATTTATGAGGGTCTCCCTGATTGATGCTGTTAAGTTTGATGAAATATTTGGAAAGCACTGCATCTCCTCTATACTAAAGCTTTTTAGTTTTATTGCTTGCTCTTTGGCAACAATCTGCAGTCTTTATCTAGAAGGGAGAATTGTTTTTATTTGTGTATATACAGTATATGAAGTACGTAATGAATACTGTTGCTGATTTCTATATGATTTGTTTTTGGGGGAGGGAGGAGGGGATTCATATCGTTATCTCCTCATGACCTTATTTTGAATAATATTGGTAATTATATTCTCAGCGCGGTGAGATTTTGGGAGTACCTTCTTATGCATTACATCTACTGAGTTGGACAGTCCGACCAAGAATGTAGTCAGTCGTTCATGTCATGTTTGTAACTTTACCCAAATGTAGTCTGGGGTTCTCGGGGTTGAATCTGGAACACCTTAAAGCTGTTACGTATGACAGTTTTTCATGTGTGCAAATCATTTTGCAGGAAATGTTTTGTTGGTGGAGGTTGATTTAAAGTGTCAGTAGATTACATCTATTTGTCATTAGAATGAAAAGTTGCCTTTCCAGGGTCATTTCTTTGAAACAGTTGGGAAGTATTTGTACGTGATGTATTTGTCCCATATAAGTGTTTATTGCTGAGGGTTTCCATATTCTATATCTGTGTAAAACTCTATGAAATATCCTGGGAAAGGAACTATAAAATAAATATGGCTGTTAAAGCCTGAAGTGTTTGTTTCTCTTCATTCTTTGTTTTATATTACAGTGTCCCCACGGTTTTGGGGAAACCTGGAAAATTTGACATTCTAGGCCTGGAAAGGTCATTGAAATTTGTGTACTCGGCTGTTAAATATTTCATCAGAAATTGCTCTGAGTGCAATCTCCTAGTAGTACTCATTGCAAACAAATGCAAAAGTCATTAAAACTCACTATTTAAAAGGTGTGGAAACTAGGGCTGGGTAAAATTGTCGATTTTACAATGTATCGCAATCTTCGTTTGAACGATATCAATTCTTAAATCTCAAGATTTATTTTTCACTCTGTGGCAACCCTAAACTATTAGCACAGAGGTCCTGCCACTTGAGAGTAAAAGTTTGATTTAACTCATTCTGTGTGTCCAAAGACGAGATCCACGGATGTCATTGAATAATGTCTCTTAATACCCTTTGTTGCTTTACAGTCAGTTGTTGATTATAAACAACAAAAAAAAGAAACGTTTAATTCTAATCACACTTGGATGCGCTAAAGAAACCACGCACGTCTTCTCCCGTTGTATGCGCTTAAAGAGACTGTGCCGATGAATATGTGAAGACTCAAATTTAATCCTGCTGTATTATTACTCATTAGTTTTATTAATCAATGTTAATTGTCATCAGTATTCATAATCATTTAGTAGCAGTATTGATCATTATGTCTGTTATGTTGTGTAAGTCAAGGCATGTCTAAAGCCTGGTATAAGACTCAAGGTTGCATATGTAAGCTTTATATAGGTTGCATATGTGCCAGCTTTCCTGATATGAGTTGAAGTTTGCATGTGATGTGTGTTTTACATTATATGGGGAGGGGGAAGTTATTTTAAACTGCTAGGGTTTGCTTAAATACATCCTCCAAATATACTCCTTTAGAGAAACACTGCTCTTCAGAGAAAAACCGAGAGGCGAGCGAACAAAGATCATCGCAAAACACCATTATAATTGACATTTTCTTTCTCTATGTCTGATAACTAAAGATTTAATACATTTGTTATATCCTAGCAAATTTAATTGGTGTAGCTCCGTGACTTCACAACGGGGAAAAACATAAATTTAAGTCTTCATATGTGTTCTACATATCCATGTAAATACTTGTAAATAGTACAAATTATTCAAGTAAACAATAAAAATCTAACAAAAATTACATATGCAACAATGTATGCAATTTCAAGACATTAATTGATGGAATAGACTGAATTTGAACATTTTTCAAAAGCTAAAATTTGATAAATTCTAGAGACTGTTGTGCGTGAAAATCCCAGGAGATCAGCAGTTACAGAAATACTCAAACCAGCCCGTCTGGCACCAGCGATCATGCCACGGTCCAAACCACTGATATCACATTTTTCCCCATTCTGATGGTTGATGTGAACATTAACTGAAGCTCCTGACCCGTATCTGCATGATTTTATGCACTGCACTGCTGCCACATGATTGGCTGATTAGATAATCACATGGATGATTGTTGGTGCCAGATGGGCTGGTTTGAGTATTTCTGTAACTGCTGATCTCCTGGGATTTTCACACACAACAGTCTCTAGAATTTACTCAGAATGGTGCCAAAAACAAAAAACATCCAGTGAGCGGCAGTTCTGTGGATGGAAATGCCTTGTTGATGAGAGAGGTCAACAGAGAATGGCCAGACTGGTTCGAACTGACAAAGTCTACAGTAACTCAGATAACCGCTCTGTACAATTGTGGTGAGAAGAACAGCATTTCAGAATACTATTCCAAGACGCTGGTGGTTTTAATGTTGTGGCTGATCGGTGTGTGTGTGTGTGTGTGTTAATGTTATTTGATTATCTGAATGTTTTAAATATGTGTGTTTATAAATGTGTCTGTAAAAGTATTAAAAGTCTTAATGGATTGAATACATGTCTAACATGTAAATTGAAATCCTTTCAACATAGAAATTGTGTAAATATATTCAGTAATGTATAATTTTTTAATTATAGAATGTACAATTCCTTCTGTAGAGTCTGTAGGTGTTGATTAGGTAAAGAATAAAACAGTGAATCAATATTTTTGTGTTTCTGTGTAATGGAAGCAATATCATACAGTAGATTAAAAAGTCACGGATTGGCAAGTAACTAAGATTTTATTTTAGTGTTCTGAATTTATGAAATCACATGTTAAATGGTACATAATTGTGTTGATCAATTTTTTTAACAGGTGGTTTTCACAATCCAGGGAGATATCATACCAGAGTTTACAGCGATCATTAAAGTGGAGGCTATTCATGCACCCCTCTTTGGCAGGTGTGTGATCATTTCAAAACGAATGAATATTAAGTTTGAAAGCTTTAAGCATTTAAAATAATTTTTGAATATGTAATTCAGAATGCGAAAAATCCAGAAATCCATAATGTTCGAATGTTGGTCTCACCCAAGTCATATGTCAGCATGATCAGGAGAAAAGGGGATTGGATGATTCCATCCATTAATATTCCAGAATATGTTAAAGGCCCGTTCCCAAAGGAAGTGGTGAAGGTGATGTTTTCCTCTCTTCTGTATACCGTTATTAATTCATAACGTTTGTCCTTTTTTTTCCTGTTTGACATAAGTGGAATTCTTGGTTTTATTCGCTCCACAGATGAAGTCCACTGCTGCCAACTCAATGAAAATGATTTATGAAATCTCAGGCACTGGAGCTGACCGACCTCCCAAAGGTCTTTTCACAGCGAACAAATATTCAGGCATGTTGTCTGTGACCAAAGAACTGAACAGAGAGGAAACTCAAGAATACATTGTAAGTAGTTCAGACAGTTTATGTCCGTATATGTAATTCATATGTAATGAGTTATATGTAGTTCACATGTAAATGTGACCTGCTCTATCATTTGTTGTCACTTTGACCCAGAATCCCATCCCATCCCAACACAACAAGGTATTCTGAAAGCTGTTTGAAAACAATGTTTATTTTTGCAATTCCATTTGGTGGTGCAGAAATTACACACTTCAGCTTTAACAACCTATAAATATAGAGGGGCCAACAAGGAAATTATTATTTACAGTATAATGTTATATAAAATATTACTTTTGAATATATAGTTATAAACCTGAATATAAAGTAATATATTCTATAATCTGGAAAAATAGTAATAATACAAATATATAGTTATAAATCCTGAATATAAGTATAACAATTAATATACTGTATATTTCTGAATATATATATATATATATATATATAAATTATACACTATATATAACACAATTTAATAATATTTCAAATGTACACAGTTACTTTAATTACAGAACATTTATTTTAGACAGTAATTACTCAAAATTCACTCAAATATTTGAAAATAGAAAATGTGCCCTTTGAAGTTAAGATATCTATTAAGTGGCATAGATGATGTATCAGTCTATCACTAGTCTACATGCTGCGTTTTGTAATTGTATACGAGATTAAATAAATAGTATGCACCTGGTTAGGGTTGAACCAGCTGTGCATAACGGCTTGGTAAAATTACTAAATTCAGGCATGAAACTCTGGCTTAAGCTGATAGGTTCTTTGATTTTGTTTTCTGTTAGCCAGTCAGCTCCCTCTCATTTGTGTCAAGCCAATCAGCTCACATGGTGTAAGCTGATAGGTTCTTTGACATGTAAATGGGTAACCTGTCAACTTGCGTACTCTTTGCCTAACATTTACATTTGCTCAGTTTGCAAGTAAGCCGTTTCTATGCAGTGCACTGCCAGAGTTTTCTCTGAAAATACAATTTGCTCAGGTGGTTGCTGGGGCTTTTTTATCACCAGCTTGCATGATAAGGTCTGCTTTTGGCCATGACACAAAGAAGCCTGTCTTTATCAAGGTAAGCCATAACCAAATCAGGCACTGGCACAAATCACTATCTTAGGTCATTCGTTTAAATAAATCCACACATAGCTAGGTTAAGTCACTAGTTAAATAAGCTTTCCAGGTACACAATATGAGTCGGGTCACTAGCCGATTAAACCATTCGGCCAAGCAGGCTGAGGCACGGATACAGATTTAGTTCATTAGCGTTATGCCGTTTGGCCAAGCAGGCAAAGGCACACCTAGCTAGCATGCACTCGGTGCACATGGCTCTTCAGAGCAGCAGCAGTACACAAGTAATGGCGGTAGATCTGCTTGTTTTGGGGGTTGTGTTTTTTGTTATCTGTTTGTGCAGCTTCCCTGCTTTGTTGGGGGATTGTGTTAATGTCTAATTGTGCAGCAGCATGTCATATATGCTTGATGCAGCATGTCTTGTTTTTTTTTATAATTGTGCAGCAGCATGTTCACCACATGCTTAACTCAGTATGTCTGTGTATGTTCTAGCAGTAAATATAATAAATAGTATATTTAAATATGTAAATAATAATGTTCAGGAACTGTATCAGAAGTTAACAAGGGGCAATAAATAAATACTAATATATAGACTATATTTATTAATTGTAGTATCGTATATATTTTGTATTTATTGAAACTTGGCATGCCAGACTGCAACGCGCACTGGAAAATGAACGGTTTAGAACAGTTTCATGCTGAGAAGCCGCTTACAAGTTTTTACATAATGTTTTCAATTGTAAATGTAAACGGTGTTAATATATGTCTAAAGGATTGAAGTCTGTCATGGGAAACATGAGATCATTGATGACATTTTGTTTGCTTTTTTATTCCAACCGTTACTCCTGGTTGGAGGCTTCTGCAAATATTTAGTTATATGTAAGGTTACGTTTCACCTAAGTTTAATGGTGCAATGCTCAAATATTTAGTAGTGTGTAAATTGTAACTTAGTGCCCATTTACACTAACTAGTACGAGTTTCAATGTACGCATGTCTGGTGCAACCGGCCCCTGAGCCAGCGTGCAAATTTAAGAGTATTAAAGAGTAGTGCTTTTCATTGGAAAGTCCTTTAATTTCTTCTTTCCCCAGTGCTGCTGCTGTTGCTTCTCCTTCTGAGGAGGAAAAGTGGCGGAAAGCAGAAACAGTTTATCCACCAAGAAGAAGACGGGGACAATATGAGGAAGGAGGAGGGGAAGAAGACCAGGTGTACATCCTCTTCCATTGTTCTTCTTCCACTGAAGCAGTTTACTGTTCTTAAGCCTTTAGTGCTCAGTTTTATGTTGTTTGTGTTTGTGTGACAGGAATATGATATAAGCTTGTTGCATAGGGGACCTGAGGTTTTCTGTACAGACATTGCCCCAACGGCCTTACCTGTGGTCTTCTATCAGCAACATTGAGAGGAGAAAGAAGAGATTGGAAACTTAATTTATGATGTATGTATTCTGCCGGAACATGTCCTAGTTGGTAATATCACAGCAACGGACGGTGGCTTATATACATGTCTAATTATGTGTGATTGTGTAGAATCTATACACTGCAAACGATGAGCACTATGTGGCACCATATGACTCTGTGCTGGTGTTTGGTTGCGAGGGAGAGGGCTCCTACAATTATTATTTAACTACTTATTTTTAAACACAATTCACAATCGTATTTGATCAAACTATACAATGATGACTCTAAGACATTATAGATATTACAGTTTCATTTTCTGTTAATGCATGATCTTCTGTAAAGCTGCTTTGAAACGATACATGTTGTGAAAGGCGCTATGCAAATAAAACTGACTTGATGCAGGATCTCAGCTCTCTGTAGTCATCCAGCAGTAAAGGGGATCAGGACTATGAGCAGCTGCAGTTCTGGGGGTCTCCGTTCAGAAGATTGGCTGACATGTATGCAGAAGGAGAGGAGGAGTAATGCATGCTCTGATCACAACATTACTAGAATGAACAGTATGTGATCTTAATGAAACAGTGCCTCTCTGGGAGTAGAGTGTGCATAGAGGAGTGATATCAAATCTGATAACAAATAAATATTAGCATATTAGAGAAATTGAAGATACAAGGATCTTGGTATGACATTCCTCACTGACTAGTTTTGGAGGTTTTATGTTATGTTTTGTAAACAAAAACCAAAATTATCAGATTGTAACTCTGCATATTCAAGATACATCCTCCAAACTCAGCATAGACCTTAAGACTGTTCTGATTTAAGGCGGTCGCACACCGGGCGAGAAGCATCGCGGGTAGGACACGGCACAGGTATCAAACACAGGGCATTTTGATGCAGTTCGGGTTGCAGACAGTACACACAAAAGTTACCAAGGTTTTTCCCTTCTTCAAGAATGAACAAAGTGACACTTGAGTTTTCAGGTCAGGGTATGAAACTGGTGTAACTGCGCAAACTGATCAATTATAAATGGCGACGTTTATTATGCAATTTCTCTATGTAGCATTGAATGTGCATCGTTCAAGCTGTCAAACCACAAAACGACATACTTGTAACTTAAAACACTTTGTGTAGGCTATCAGGGTTTCTTCAAGTCTTAAAATGTCTAAATTCGCCCTTCCGCAAAATAAGGCCTTAAAAAGGTCTTAAATTGGAGCAACAAGTTCATAAGTTTAAATTCATAAGGTCATGGCATTAAATGTTGTATGAGGGATTGTTTTCTCATTGTGTTTAAGTAGAGTGACCAGACGTCCCGTTTTTAAGAGGTGTGTCCCGGTGTCCCGACAATTCTCTAAACATTGTAATTATGTCCTGGTTTCAGCTGGGAGGCTCACTGATTTTTTTTGATGTACTCATTTTACCTCTCGCTATTGTCTTTGGTATCGTTTGCAGAGAAGAGAAGCAATTTCGAAGCGTTGCACGTTGATTTGACGAGACTTTCATTCTAGTCTTTCTGCAAATCTGCTGAAATGTATCTGGATACCATGGCAATGATGTCATACGCTTGGCGCGCACTCTTTGTCATCCTGTCAGTCAGCACAAGTAGAAAAATTTTCAACAATGAGCTGAACGAAGCCGATCCATTTCTTCGTGCAGCATGTGAATATGTAAGCGAGTATTTTTCTGTAATGTTCATTTCCCTAGGAGCACGGAGGTAAATCAGACAATTTCACATTTAGACAGCTACACTGCGCTTTTTACATAGTACCAGCACTTATATGTTCAGATGTGGGTTTTGGTTACAATGTTGTGAATATTTGTGAAGTCATTTCATAATTACACATGCAATATGACATCATATGGATAGGATAGGCTACATGGAATTTGTACATTAAAAAAAAAGCTAAGATGTGGTTAAATCGTGAAGAAAAAACCAATCTAAAATAAAATATAAATTTTCACAAACTATATAGCCTATACAGTAAGGTGACCAGATTTCTGAAATGAAAAACAGGGACATTTCTAGTTCAGTGGTAAATATGTCATTGAAATTTCATGTTACTTATCTATGAATTGGAGTGGTGGTGGTGTAGTGGACTAAAGCACTGAACTGATAAGCAGAAGGTTGTTGGTTTAATCCCCACAGCCACCACCATTGTGTCCTTGAGCAAGGCACTTAACTCCAGGTTGCTCTAGGGGGATTGTCCCTGTAATCAGGGCACTGTAAGTCGCTTTGGATAAAAGCGTCTGCCAAATGCATAAATGTAAATGTAAATGAATGAAAAAACGGGGACAGTTTGGATGTTATGTATTTTGACCAGGGTGAATGTAGTAATGTGATGAATCGTTTTTAATTGTCTTCTGTTACATATGAGTTCATTCTTTTTAACACTGTATACAGTAGATGACACTGTGGCATAAAAGTGAACTAAACAACATATATAAACAATGATTGAATATAGGAATTATTGCAGCTGACTCTACAGCACAGGGGCCTTGCCCTTGGTCACACTCTTTACATCTGTCTTCTAAAATTCCTTCTGTTGTCCTTCAACTTTACCTGGTACTATCCTAAAAGTAAGACGGTAGGCTGCTAACTTGCTTGCTCGCAAACTGGCAGAGGAATTTCAAAAGAAATGAGCTCACTTGACTACCATTTCCCTCCGTATTACAACTGAAATCATATGAAACACTTACACTCTATCAGGGCCTGAAATTCATTTCTGAAGGGCTGATTGCCCCCCTTAGATGCCTCGTATTGTTGGGGATTTTTTTCCACTTTGTAATTATTATTATTATTACTACTACACTATTTCACCTTACTGTTTCTATCCGTTATCGCCTATGGACCTGTTTTTCTTAATTATACCTTTTATTATGATCAACTCTTATGCAATATGATGCTTCATTTCAGTCACTTGTTTCCCAGCAAGGCACAATGTAATCTATGCTGTAATGTGATGACTTACATTTATTGTTGTTCGTTGCATATACTTTGTTATACATTTCATTTATTTTCCCATGTTATTAATGTCATATTCTTATTTTAAATGCATTAATTTTATATAATACATAGCAATATAACTTCTTTATAACATAGCTAGTATGTGCCTCACATAGAAGCTGATAATGATGTTTCTTTTCAGTTGCACTTGCTCTCTGGTCCAGTATAATGGCAAAACTGGTGCAAACAAGTAATCAGTAAAGGAAGACAAATGACTTAAACTGCTATAGCGAGTAGCCCCCTCTGTTGGTCAAAATAAACAGCACACGATTAACCTTGTTGCCATGTATTTTCTTGGCATAAATTTTCACTTTGCGGACTGTTTTGAACACTCATTAAAAAAGGGGACAGCTCCAGTCGGGGACAGACCATCAAAAACCGGGACTGTCCCTAGCAAACGGGGACGTCTGGTCACCCTACTATACAGTTAAGTGCAGATGTTTGCGTAACCCTTTTGTTTTTATAAGTTTCCACACCCCTTTCAGAATGTATACATATAGCCTGTAAGAGATTATATTTTTATGTAGTACTGCCCTTCAAAAGCTACATAACATAAAATGTACTCTTATTTACACAAATCATACTGTTCAAAAGTTTGCACCCTTTGGTTCTTCTTATGCTGCCTCCTTGAGCATCAATAACTGTTTGCACCTTTTGTAATAGTGGTGTATTAGTCCCTCAATTGTCAAAATCTGGACCTCATATATAGCCACTTTTGGATAAAACTCAAATGTGCAGAAGATGCTGAGAAACCAAATCATTTTACTGTAGTTGGGTTTTTTTCTTAAGAAAAGTGGACGTCTTCACTGCTCAGGACCCATCATCCCAACTAAATCTGTTATTTTTTTAATGCAGAAAAATAAAAAGGATAGTTTATTGATTGTTTCCTGAATAAAAATAAAATCCATGATTAAAGTAAAACATTATGTACTTTATTAGACACGTTTAAATAAGGAAATCCCTTGAAGTCATTTTTAATATGTCAAAAATTTAAATATTAGACACACACAAGGCCTTTAATCTGCTTAAGTTGCTCTCTCACTTGCTTTTCTATATGTCTGTCTATCTATGTATATGTATATATATATATATATATATATATCTGTCCATCTATCTATCACTCTTTTTGTTCTATCTATCTATCTGGCTTGATGTCTTACTGTAATGTCTGTATAAACATCAAAGTTTTAAAACTAGTTTAAACTTTGCTAAGCCAACATCAAAGTTTGTCATGACAGTCTTTATCTATAGTATGTACTTATCAGAACCTGTTTAACATTTACAGTACATTGGATATTTAAAGTTGTTGAACTTTAACCCTGAAATGCATGGTAATTTTCCCAAACACTTACATATTCGGGTCTTTGTTGGTGCCAGACGGGCTGGTTTGAGTAATACTCATCTCTTCTAGCTCATGTGAACACATTTGGTTACTCGTGCCATATTTATTTATGCAATACAAATGAGTCATGTATGTTAATAGCTTGTCCAAACCCCAATGTTCTCTTCAGTGGTACACAAACATTATTTTCCTATTAAAATCATGGTTGGGTTTAGGATTTGGTTAAGCAGTTAGACTTTAGGGTTAGGTTTATGTTTGAGTTAGGAGGTTCAACTTGAAAAAAACGTAATAACAGTGTTATTATTAACAAGTTTTGTACGATCCAACTTGTGTGATTTCTTACAATTTCATCATCTTGTAGTGTTATTAGACTTTCCATGAGGCCAAGAGGGTGAATAGATTTTCATTTTTGGCTGATTGCTCAGTATGTTAGTTCACGAGTTCACTGGTTCATATTGTCCTGGAGCGGATTAAGGTAAACTGATTTGGCGTGCTGTCTATAATGGAGTGGTTCGAGCAAAGGACTGGGCTTGAGCTCTGACAAAACGACTCGTTCTCAACGTCCTCCACATTGTGATGTCACACTGTGGTAGACATTTGCATCTGACCTCCTCCACAGCAACACATCAGTGCCTACTTTACCTTTAATCACTTCCGTAGCCCTGCCCAGTAGAGAGATAGCAAGTAGAGGGAGCATGTCAGTCAAGAGCAGAGAGCCAATCAGAACAGTGGGCGTTTACTGTCAAGTCTTAAAGGAGAAGCAGCACCAAAACAATGTGTTTCTGACAGGTTCAGGAATAAGGGTGGAAAATTATCATTTTTTGTGCAAAAATCTTTACTAATAGTATAAGTGAACCTCAAGGAACATATTAAAATAATAAAAAAGCATGTCATGACCCCTTTAAAGTAGTTAATCTGAAGTCAAGTTACTCTAAGTTACTAACAAAAAGTAGCTACCTACATTGAAGCTATTTACAGAAGGAAATGTATAATAGTCAGATGATATTATTTAGTCTAATTCTGCAATAAAAATTAAACAATTTCACCTGGTAGTTACTGTATATTTAAATAGAGTGACATTAAATCATTAGGGTAACAATATTACGTAAATAAAACATACATTTATAGTTAATGTAAAACTAGACAACTCCCTGAGTTGAAATATAGTAAAAGGCAGCAGCAATTAACTAAATACTATATTTTGCGTCAAAAAAGAGGACAGTGATTTCTGGCAATGTCCCTTTAAAGCTGAGGCTCGTGTGAATCATTTATGGGAACTCTGATATGTATTGGAGTTCCCAATGCTAAATATGAGTGAATTGGTTATTTGAACCGGTTTGTTTACATGAACTTTCCAAAACAACCGATTCATTCTACATTTGCAACCAGTGCAGATCGATGAAGAGAGGCATGATGTGTGCTCTCTTGGGCTCATTAATGTTCTAGATCAATTGCAGAGGTTTGAATGTACATGCAGAAAGTCTTGCCAGAAGAGCATTGCAGTAGTCCAGTCTAGATATAACAAGAGCCTGGATTCACTGTTTCCAGCACTACATATGAGAAGTAAGTGCATTTGATTATGTAGTTAAGTTAGTAACGTCGCTAGTTTTAGTTAATAAAGTGCTCCAGAACATTTTACAAAACTCACCTCAGCTCAAACACAGAGTAATAGGGATGACAAAATGAGGTTCCCTCACAGTATATCTGACTATTCAACAGAAATGATGCTTAATAAATACTGTGAGGATTTTATATGATTTTTACTGTAAAATACTCATCGATTTTGCGGTATAGTTTTTAGTCTATTTTCAAAGATGAGGGAAGCAAAACACACCTGCGCATCCTAGTAGCCAACGCGTGTAATATAGGTTACTCCCCAATACTGCTTAGCAAGTACCAATAACAACACTAATGAATCTAAATATATATATTCAGGTCAATATAAAGAATATGATTGCTTGAGACTAAATGGTGCTGTGTTTTGATTAGTGGAAGCTTTTATAAACTGTCATGATCGGCAGAATATGACATACCTTTGGTGGACACTGCTGAGATAACTCTCCAGCACACGCCTGCATGCAGGCCGGGGAAAAGTGGCATCATACGTGTACGACCAAGGTGACACGGGAGAAGGTGGAGCCCAGCATTTGGCGCCTACAGGAAGATCTGCATACAGAAGTTGCCCCAGATGTGTGGTGACCACAGGATCTCCACTAGATGTATTAGCCGGATCAACAGAATCAGATTTATCCATTGGAATATGTTTGCATTCGCCATCACATTCCATTCGGTTCATCTAACCTGTGCAGATAAACCGTCATGCCAGTTATATCCATCTCAGGATCCTTATATACAATATGATCATCTTTACAATTAATTTCATTACATTCAGGCCCAGCTAATGTTCTGTAATCATCATCCATGTTCACGTCAAAACTGATGCTCTCAGGTCTTTCATTATGTTTAGCGTTTTGGATATAATTGAACATCTTTGTCTGAGCTCCAGTTGTACATGCAGTGAAGCCTTGTTGAGTTTGTCTTTCTTGGCCTCCTCTTGCAGTTGTCAGCATTGGGATTAGTGCAACCAAGATGAAGACCATGAAGAGCATATCCAAATGTAGATCTACAGATCCAGTCAGAACACAGTTCCACTCATTTCAGTAGAAGGATCTCAGCTGCCAAATCCATAAATAAATGTCTGAGGAAAGTTTTCAGCAGCTCCAGGTTATTGGTGTCCTATATCCGTAATTCTGCAAAAGTGTGAATAGCAGTTCAAACTCCCTGCTGAATTTCTCATGACATGAATAAGTTAGATTGGCCTAGATTTACAAGTATGTCATTAAATCTCTTACACTCACTGACAAGGACGCTATTGTGAAGCAAATCAGATTACAGGCAGCAAGAGGGCAGGATTCTGTTGCAAATGCACCGATCAAGCTTGAAACAAATGTTTTGTGCATTTCTACACAACAGAATCACATAGGATTAATTCAAACTTGTCAACTGTAAACATGTTGAATCAGTATATACAGTATATGTCTTTGTTTTAGACTAGTTACATTAGTTTGTGAGGAACCTCTTTAGCTCAGTCAGACACTCATCAAAGTCTAGGCTAGACTCATGACTTGTGATTTTTATTATAAGCACTTTGCATGTCTGTGTTTCATCATTTTTTCAGATGTTCCTGCAAAGACGCTGTGAAAGGAACATGTAGGTGGTGGACCAATGATGTCATGCACATTTTGATTGGCTGGATCTAATAACTGGTTAAATAATGCATTAAAACAAACAAAAGTAGTTTGGCATAAAATTTGTATTATTATTAAAAAAAAAAAAAAAAAAAAAGTAGTTTCAGTTTTCAAATGTCAGAATTACTCAGAATGAAAGTGAATGGTGACTGAGACCCCAAATGCAATAATCGTCTAAAACATCATAATATTTACAATTCAAAAATGCATATTTGTAAAAAATATTAATTTTTTTTACCTTGAAACTATTGATAATAATTATTAAGATTTGTACAGTGTATTTGTAGTCAAAGTGTTTTACTTTGTTACCACTGTAAGATCATTTTTATTGCCTGTATCTATTAAGTTATAAAATAATACATTAAAATATATATTTCATACAGACATGAACTGAATACACCTATAATGCACATGTTTTCAGTTTCTGATTTAAATAAAAGTATTTTCAGTTTAACTGTCTGGATTGCAATAAAGAAAAAAGTCTTTATTAAAAGGCAGAAAAATAAAAGTGTTTTGACATCTTTTTTTAATATTCTTTAAAAAATGTAGTTTGGGTTTTCATCATTACACATAATGAAAGTGAATGGTGACTGAGACCCCAAATGCGATTACCCCCCCAAAAGCATCATTATATTCAAGATTCAAACATTCATATTTGTAAAAAATCATAATAATAATAAAAATAAACAAATATACATACAAAAATGTGTTTGAAAACTATTTTATTTGAGAATTGAACACACATATTCTATAATAAACATGTTTTCAATTTCTGATTTAATTTATATATATATATATATATATATATATATATATATATATATATATATATAGTGTGTGTGTGTGTGTGTGTGTAACTGTCAGGATTGTAATAAAGAAAAAAAATGAAAATATTTATTAAAAGGCAGAAAAACAAACAAAAGTGGTTTGGCATAATCTTTTAATATCAATTCTTTAACAAATTGTTGCAGGTTTTCAGATGTCAGAATTAATCATTACACATAATGAAAGTGAGTGGCGATGAGACCCTAAATGCAGTTACCCCCCAAAAAACTTTTAACATTATATTCATGATTCAAAAATAAATATTTGTTAAAGAAAAAAAAAAAAAAAAACATTCATTTGAAAAAGATTTTGAAAATAATTAATAAGATGTGTATATGTGTGTGTGTATTATAATTTGCTACTACTGTAAGATCATTTGTATTGTCTGAATCTATAAATTTATTAAATAAAATAATGCATTAAAATATATATTTCATACAGACATGAATTGAATACACCTATTCTATAATGAACATGTTTTCTGTTTCTGATTAAAATGTTCTATTTAATTATTATTATTATTATTATTAGTATTAGTATTAGTATGTTTGTATATGTAACTGTCAAGATTATAATAAAGGAAAAAAAAAAATACAAACAAGCAAACAAAAGTGATTTGGCATAAACTTTTTATATTCCTTCTTTAAAAAGCAGTTCAGGTTTTCATATGTCAGAATTAATAATTATATATAATTAATGTGAACGCTGACCCAAATGGATTTACTCTAAAAACTTCCAAATATTCACAATTCAAAATATTTTTGCCTTGACTCAGAAAATAACTTACATTATGTATTTCAGGTATTATTACTTTATACTTGAGATAACCACTTTACATTTTAGAGTCACTTAAACTATTTTTTTAAGATGGTATACTGTGTATAGTCAATATAAAAAAATATTTAAAAAAATTAAATCATCATAAATACAAAAGTTACATTTCTAAGAACTTGACACATGCATTTTAAACTAGACTTCTCGTGTTCATTTTCTCTGATATTGATATTACTCATACTAAAATACTGGACTGTTGACTGATTACTCAGAAAAATAAACAAACTACTTCAAAATATAATTCATAGCTCATGACTCATACGTGTTCACACTCACGGCCTACAGTGTGCTATACGTACAACCGTTTCCATGGCGACTGTAAAATCATCAAGAACATGTCGTGACTACAGTATGTTGAATTCTATGATGTGTATCTGCTCAACACTAATCTCACAAACAACTTCACACATAATTCTGAGAGGTTGTAACACCTTAAAAGAGCATCAGAAAATCACACAGAAGACAACTAGTAAGAGTATAAAATATCAATAAAAGTTTATTTAACTATCACTTTTATCATAGTTTGTAACATGAAGGATGACAATTCTATTTTGTCTAATTTTAACTTTTTTCTATGTTAAATAAATAATGCTTATGCCACTAAAATAAATGAGTTAAGAGTTAAAGTAAGAGTTACACACAACAGAAATATATATTTGCTATAGGTAGATTTTTTTCTCACATTATATCTTTGTTTCAGTCAATTTTAATTTAAAAACTATCAATTGCTGAAAACTGAATTACTGATTTACTCACATTGATTTCTTTCCAAATCCAGTGCCTTACATTCTGCCTAATATCTCCTTTTGTTTTTTAAGGAACAAGAAAGTCATATGGGTTTGGAACAACTTGAGGGTGAGTACAATGACAGAATTTTCATTTTTGGGTGAAATTTCCCTTTAAGATGCTAAGAAACAGGATCACAGGATCATATTAATGTGTTGCATAATAGATGAGTGTCCAGCAAACTCCTTGTAGACACAGTCCAAGATTAGTCAGCCAATAGGAAGTACTGTGGGCTGAAGAGGTGGGGCCATAATCCCACCCAGGGAACCAATCATATCCTGTAAAGAGATGCATCCAGTCATATCTAAGCAAGATGAATGTTTAAAAGACATCATACTGGGAGAATGTAGGCAAAGTGTATTCAAAAATATGCAAAGGAGTAAATAGTTGAGAAAATAGACAATAAACAGAAATGTATTTTGAAAATGAATCAGTTATAGCTTTAAAGGTTTTTTTAGGTAGTGCACTTGTGAAGGATTGTTTTTAAATGAATATGATATTAATAAAATATTACAAATAATTAATAAGTGCGTCAGGACCCCTTTCATTGTAGACTGACATTTTGGTGATGTAAATTGTAAAAAATGTTTTGTCAGCTAACCTAAAAAATGAACTTCATGTTGTAACACAATCTACATGAACTGATATTTTCTAAAGTATCAAATATTATTTATATCATGTATTTTCAAACTTGGGCCACAAGGGGTCCACGGAAAATGTAAATAATATTTAATGTAAATAAAAAAATAAAAAACACACAAAACACACACACACACACACACACACACACACACACACACACACACATAAAAAGGCTAAATTAATTTCAATTAAATGAATTTTTATTTTTTAATTGTATGTAGAAAAGGTTAAAAGCTTCATACAAAGTAATTGTTTTCAGGTAATATTTTCATTATTAATAGTATTATAGTAATAATATATTCATTTCTTTTGGCTTCAGTACAGTGGTGATACACAAGCCATTATTTGGCAAACAACAAATTGTCTTTATAATTTCATGCTTACTATTTTCTTACTCAGTATAAAAGAGTTTTTATATATTAAAATATATAGTGCTTTTATATTTTTTGCAAGTGGACCATCCTATTTGGGGTCTTTGGTTTCAAAAAGTTTGAAAAACCCTAATTTGTTTTAATGAATAATGCTGACGATATTGTGTTTTCACCAGTGAAAGTCATTTTTAAGAGTAAGATCAGGTAAATAACTCTTTAAAGGATTAGTTCACCAAAAATCTAAATTCAGTCATTGTTTCCTCACCCCTGTGTTGTTATAACCCTATATAACATTCTTTCTTTTTCTCAACACAAAGGGAGAAACTGTGAAAAATGTTGTGCTCAATGATGTCATACAATGGCAGTTTATGGTGACCACCTCTTCAAGCTTCAAAAGAACACAAAAGTATAATTCAGAAGTCTAATAAATTATTCCATGAGACTCATGATTGTTATGAAAGCATACGATAAGATTTGGTGAGAAACAAACTGAAACCTAATGTATTATTTAGTGAAAATGTTCACTGACCGTTGATCTCCTGTGTGTGTTCATGACAGCGCACGAGAGCAACAGTTCACGCAGCGCTCTCGCGACATTGGGGCGTTCAAGCGAAAACTCATTTTGTTTATCTAAAAACAGGTCATCCACAGCCTTATTTTTTTGGAAAGTTTTTGGACCAGCTGAGCATAGAAATGCAGCGATTCTTCCTCTACAAACTCTTCAGACATGTTTAGTAAGTTCTGTTCTCTGTTTTGTGTGCAGCTGTGTTGTGTTCTGTTAATATCGCTGTGGAGCAGTGGTTCTCAACCATGTTCCTGAATGCCCCGCAACACTGCACATTTTGTACAACCCCAATTCCGAAAAAGTTGGGACAGTTTGAAAAATGCTAATAAAAACAAAAGGAGTGATTTGTATTTATCCTCACTACAACTACACATAATATGATGTTTTACCTTGTACAGAAAATGTACAGTAATTTCAAATCAGATGATTGCAACATGCTCCAAAAAAGTTGAGACAGGGGCAATTTAAGACTAATAACAATTTGATGAGTTGAAATAACAAGGCGATGTGAAACAGGAGATGTTAAACAGGTGAGGCAATCGTGTCATAGTATATAAGGAGCCTCCAAAAACAGCCTAGTCCTTCAAGAGCAAGGATCAATTTACTTGTCAATTTACCAACAGATGCTTCAGCAAATAATCCAGCACTTTGAGAACAATGTTCCCCAAAAGACAAATTGGAAGGATTTGGGGCATTTCACTCTCTACAGTGCACAATATATTTAAAAGATTCAAGGAATCTGGTCAAATCTCGGTGTGTAAAGGGAAAGATGAAAACCAGTTCTGAATGCACGTGATCTCTGATCCCTCAGACTTCACCGTCTTAAAAAACATCATTCATCTGTAATGGATATCATGAACATTAATAACTTTAGTAAACCTTTGTTAGTCAAAACCACTCACCGCTGCATCCACAGATGCAAGATAAGTCTTTATTATGTAAAGGAGAAGCCATACATCATCACTGTCCAGAAGCACTGCTGACTTCTCTGGGCTCGTTCTCATCTTAGATGGAAAGTAGAACAGTGGAACTGTGTTTTTTGGTCCGATGAGTCCACATTTCAAATAGTTTCTGAAAAACCAGCCTTCGTGTTCTCCGGGCCAAAGAGTATGTATGGGCCAGGGGTGTGTCAAAGCCCATGGCATGGGTAACTCGCACATTAATGCAGACAGATATGTAAACATTTTGGAGCAGCATATACTGTCATCCAGCACCGTCTTTTCCAGGGACATCCCAGAATTTTCATCAGGACAACTTCAAACCACATACTGGCCAAATAAGCAGAGAGTATGGGTGCTAGATTAGCCTGCCTGCAGTCCTGACCATCTGCAATTAAGAATGTGTGGTGCATTATGAAGCGCACCATACGGCATCGAAGACCCCGTACAATTGTGCAGCTGAAGACCTGCATAATGGATGAATGAGGGAAAATTCCACTTTTTAAACTTAAAACTTGTGTCTTCAGTGCCCAAATGTTTAATAAGTGCTATTAGAAGTTATAGTGATGTTTCACAGTGGTAAACACTCGACTGTCCCAACGTTTTTGGAGCGTGTTGCATTCATCTGATTTGAAATTACTGTACATAAAAAAATTAAATTAAATAAAAACAATGAAATTCACAAGGTAAAACATGATATTATGTGTAGTTGTAGTGCTTTTTATATAGCAAAAGGTGATTATCATTTACAAATCACTCATTTTTGTTTTTATTAGCATTTTTTGGAATTGGGGTTGAATATCTCCCTTTTCTGACACACCCAATTCAGGTCTTGGAGTCTCCACTAACGAGCTGATGAGTTGAATCAGGTGTGTTTGATTAGGGAGATTTCCAAAATGTGTAGTGTTGGGGGGCCTCCAGGAACAGGGTTGAGAACCACTGCTCTGGAGGACCTGTTTTTTGATAAACATAACGATTTTCACGTGAACGCCCCAATGTCGCGAGGGGTCTGTGTGAACTCTTGCTCTCGTGCCCTATCATGAACACGCACAGGAGATCAACGGTCAGTGAACATTTTTACTAAATAATACATTCGATTTCAGTTTGTTTCTCACCAAACTTTATCGTATGCTTTCATAACAATCATGAGTCTCATGGAATAATTTATTAGACTTCTGAATTATACTTTTGTGTTCTTTTGAAGCTTGAAGAGGTGGTCACCATAAACTGTCATTGTATGACATCACTGAGCACAACACTTATTCACAATTTCTCCCTTTGTGTTCAGAAAAAGAAAGAACGTTATATAGGGTTACAACAACACAGGTGTGTGTAAACAATCACTGAATTTACATTTTTGGGTGAACTTATCCTTTAAGACAACTGCAACTATTCAATTTTAAGAGTGTGTTGTTGTTTTATTCCAGCAATATTCTTAAAACTCTTTTCATACTGTATTTTGAAACCCATTAAGCAATGTTTCTATATTTATATGATGATCTTAGTTGAATGCGACAAATATCACATCTTAATTAGAATTTAATTTCAGATGGTCCATGCAAAGGCTGCAATAAGTGCCAAGGAGTCTTTGCATTTTATTGCACTGCCTGGCCAAAAAGAAGTCACCGTTTGGATTTAAATAAGCAGATACTTAAGAGCCTTTGATTGGATCATTATTGCAGTGATTAATATGTTTCATCTGGCAACAGTTCTTTTAACCCTAACTGATGCAGTGTGTAGCTTCTCATTTCTTAAACAACCATATCAGAAGACATATCCCATGGTCGTGGAAAATATGTTACTGTGTTTCAGAAGGGGCAAAATACTGGCCTGCATCAAGCAAAGAAAACAACTGAGGAGATTGCTGAAATCACTGGAATTGGGTTAAGAGTGGTGAACCGTCAGCTTTGCGGAAGAAATTTGGTCGGAAATAAATCTTGAATGATTGTGATCGGAGATCACTAAAACACTTGGTGATGGAAAAAGGTCATGTGGTCTGATGAGTCCAGATTTACCCTATTCCAAAGCAATGGGCGCGTCAGGTAAGAAGGGAAGTGCATGAAGCGATGCACCCGTCATACATAGTGCCCACTGTACAAGTCTCTGGAGGCAGTGTTATGATCTGGAGTTGCTTCAGTTGGTCAGGTCTCGGCTCAGCAATGTTATGCGGCAATAATATGAAGTCAGACTACCTTAATGTACTGAATGACAGGTTATCCCATCAATGGATTTTTTCTTCCCTGATGGCATGGGCATATTCCAGTAAGACAATGCCAAGATTCATCATGCTCAAATTGTGAAACTGGTTCAGGGAACATGAGGAATCATTTTCACACATGAATTGGCCACCGCAGAGTCCTGACCTTAACCCCATTGAAAGTCTTTGGGATGTGCTGGAGAAGACTTTATGGTGTGGTTTAACTCTCCCGTCATCAATACAAGATCTCGGCCAAATATTAATGCAACTCTGGGTGGAAATAAATGTTGTGACATTGCATAAGGTTGTCGAAACAATGCCACGACGAATGCACGCCAAAATCAAAGCTAAAGGCGGTCCAAGGAAATATTAAAGTATGCAACTTTTTTTTTTGACCAGGCAGTGTATTACACTAATGATGTGTAACTGTAGTAGATCTGTTGTATGAGTGTTATTGTGATGCTTCATTATTGTGCATTGCAACTGGTCTTACTACAGATGTTGTCTCGACAGATCTCTGATCCACACCCGCTACACGCCACACCTGATATATATGGAGTAACACCATGAACGTGTCCCCTAGAACAGGTAAAATAACATTACCACAAGAGGCAGACATCGTACTATAATATTTTTGTTTGACTTTATCCATGAATGCAGTTACCAAAGATCAAACAAGAATCAAATACTATGCATTTCATAGAGATAGAAATGGGATGTTTACATCCAGGAATTTTAGCAATGAAGGGCTGTAACCAAAACAGATATCGAGGAGGCGTGACCCCAGAATATTCAGAATAGTGTTTGATTATATATATATATATATATATTTTAATGGTTGGTTTTTAAAGTTTAACATTTGGTCACCCCCAATCTTGAATATTTGTTTACATCCTAACAATTTCTTATGGTCATCCAGAGTCTAACTTACGTATCGCCATAGTTGCACACAAAAATGGTGGATTCTGGGTGGCTGGAGAAGTTTTCGATTCCTTTCGAGCACACGTTAACAGCACAGCCCACCTTGAAGCTTGTAGACCACATTAACTGAAACATAGAATAAATGGACACAAAACTGATGAGAGAAAGTGAAAAAGATACATACTGCCACTGCTGAAATTACAATATCTGATTGTAAAAACTCCAAATTATTCTCAATAAATGAATTGTATGAACTGTGTTTTAAAGCTGCTTTAGTAAGAAATAAAATAAATGCCACTGCATGCAAGATTTTTTATATTAAGGGTGAAGAGCTGTGAAAACACACCTGTGCATACTGTCCACACAACCTCGAACAGTTGTTGCTTTTGAGCGAGTAAGCACCTCCTTTGCTCCATCTCTGTATGGCATTCTCCACCGAGAAGGCCGAGAATGGAACTCCCAGCCAGATGTTTTCCCCCATCCACCCGAACAACGGGTGCCCGAAATGTGCCAGCATAGGGTTATAAGAGGCCCTGCAGTGTTTCGCCCGATCTCTTGCACCTTTGGCCAATTCTTTGTCCCAAGACTGTGGATACAGACACAGATGACAGCACAACAGTAAACAAAATCAATGTTATTAAGGCGTCTTTACACAGGCTGCTCTGTGCGTGCTCAAAATTTAAGTGAAGACGCAATGCCGCATAAAAGCCAGACTAAATTATGCCTGGTCTAAGCCTTCTCAGCCCTTATATCAAAGGCATTTCTGATGATAAATGAAATGCAGCATCAGAGCAGCCTTAACCCTCATATTGTGTTTGGGTAATAAACAAAATTTTGACCCGGGAGAGGTAGATAATAATTTTTAAATACCACATCGTTTTTAGTACGGGAACCAAACTTTGGGACTTTGTCAAGATTATTAAAATATGCATACTACATTTTTCTCAGATTTTTTAATACAATTTTTGAGAGATACTGTATAACCATTTTTAAAAAAATACGTTTTGCCAAGTCAATTTTGACCTGGGCTTTAATTGTGGCTTTACACATGATAATATGTCGATTTTTTTGTACTTCTATGAGATAGATTTCTACTTATAAACACTTCACTTACATTTTGCATCTTTCCCATACTCTCTCACACACTTTTTTGTCTCTCACTGGGACTGCATCTTGTTTACAAACATGCACACACACACACATACACACACACACTCAAACTTGTTTTTATATCATTGTGGGGACTCTCCATAGACTTCCATGCATTTTATACAGATCTAATGATAATTTCTATCCCCTAACCCTACCCCTAAACCTAACCCTCACAGAAACCTTTTTGCATTTTTACATTTTCAAAAAAACATCATTTAGTATGTTTAATAAGACATTTCCCTCATGGGGACCGCTGGCTGGGCCCCACAAGATAGGTGATCTCAGGTTTTACTATCCTTGTGGGGACATTTAATGTAGTATAAACATGTACACACACACACACACACACACACACACACATTCCTGTACAAAACAGACACGACAGATGTAACAAACATAACAAATAAATTAAATCAAAGGTACTACTGTCTAAAGGGAGTGTGGTGAGAGCAAAAGTTCATGCACACATTAGTCTAAATAGGGCTTGAAAGAGGAAATTGTTCATATTTTACTCTGCAGTCATCTGATGCACAACCAGCTTACAGCAGTTCATGCAAGTTAATAGAATAGATTTAGCTTAAAAACATAGTAAAGAAGTATTAATGTTGTATAACTGAGTTGTAAAGTTGTTTTGATGAAGTTTAGCTAATAAATAATATGTTTTGACCACCAAGTTGTATTGAGCAGTCATGAGTAATAGGAAATTAATTAAAATGACTAGTAATTCTCACATTAGATGTTAATATAAATTGTATATGATGTTATATTTAGATAAAATTTCACAGAAACGCTGATAAAAAAAGTATGTCTTCACATGTATCACACTGGTTTTGCTGTAATTTATGTATATTTTGAAATGTCAAAGAATTTCTATATTTTATTATTTCTTTAAAAAATATATATTAATTAATAACTTCTATATTTGTCAGTTAACATGCCAAAAATATCAATCTTTTTACATGTATGAACAGTTAAGAACTTACAATATAGTTTTAGATGAAAACCATCGGGTTATGAATGATTTATAAACTTGAATTGACCCGCGATTGCAAAAGGTGTATGCAGATTCTGAACACAACAAGAGGATTAAACTTTGAAATTAAGTTTCATATTAACATTTTATTTTTATGTTTTCATTCATTTCATACAGTATTTTTATTCTCATAAATTTAGATTTAAAACGTTCATCTCATAACATTATTTATACAGTTTTAATTGGTGTGTAAATGCATTTGTGCCAAATCTGAGCAGCATTAAACAGTTTGTGTAAATGCATCTTTTCTTGGTATACATGCCACTTCAGATGCGCCTTCTGTGCCACCTTTGCAGTATAAAGATGACTTTAGATGACACATTAAATTCTGTATAACTGGTTTAGAAATTCTATGATCTTGATCATATTTTACACATTATTTAAATATTTTAACCAATCATAGCCCTAACCCTAAAATTACAGTATATGGTACTTAATACATGTTTGATCTACAACCTGATTTTAAGCCTTTACAGAAGAAAACATTATGATAAAGTCAACCTTGTCCAATCTCTGGATACCAGTAAAATAAATAAATAAATAAATAAATAAAACACACTTAAAGTAAACTATTTAACTCATTTGAATCAAATAAATCCACTATTAAAATAAAATTATGTTTGCATTTTTATATCCATTTTTAAATCCACAACTTATCTGACCAAATAAATCATATATTTAAAATGATCATTAATGAAGATTTATTTGAGAATAGGACATATGCATAAAGTATGAGTTTATTATTGCCTATAGGAAACCCTTCCAGAACCTTCTTCCTACTTAAAAAAAAAGACATAATAATCCAGATTTACTCAGACACAATAAGGAGCCTTTTATTGCTCCTCAAATTGGAAAAACACACCCCTCATACAAAAACATCTCTCTATTACCATGACAACCAGAGTGATTTATTGTGAGTAGCTGTTTACTGGGTAGGCCTACATAAACCAAACACTTAGACACAAAACAAAGGCACGTGAACCATATATCATGATGAAAAGGTGCTATAATATTAATTTAATAATGTATGCTATCACGGGTTTGTCTTTACAAACATACATATACATGCAAAAACGAAGATGAGGAACAGCTGATGAGAAAGACTGAGAGACCGTGAACAGATTGAGTAAACAAGATGCTTTCAAATGCGCCAATAAATATGAGCATATAAATATGACATTGGTTGCTCTGATAATGAGATGCTTATCGTTTCAAAAACATGCATAGCCAATGCAACATGTATGATATGATTAACAAATACCTGAATGTAATTGAACACCTGTCTTACCATGGAGCGCGCGCTGGCCGCAGGTGGAGTGACGCGCGGCCGATGCGCATTATGCGCCTGCACACACCTGCGGATGAACTCCGGTTCTGTTATTCCATTGTTGCGTATAAGCGCCAGAACCCCGCAGGTGCCGTACAGAAGAACCGATATCCATAAGACAAGACAGCCGAGAAAGTCCATGGCAGAAGCCTGTCTTGAGCCGCGCGCTGCTTTCCTCTGGATCAGAGAGTCAACGGAGCATCATTGGAGGATATGCGCCGAACTGTGCGTCATGGTGCCGTGAATTTGCCCACTCTCACTCTCTTTCTCTCTCTCTCTCTCTCTCTGTCTCTTTCTGTCTGTATCTCTCCGTACAGGGTCTTTTTAAATGATTCAAACAGAACCACCCACCATGTCACGAAAAATATGATGCGCGGGACTCTTTGACACTTTTATCTCTCACGCACAACAAGCACACACGCGCGCAGTTTTGTCCAAATATAGACTTATAAATATAACTTTTTAATTAATGAAAATTTTTATTTTAAAAATTACATTTTTTTATTTTATTTTAAAGTACAAGAATAAAAAATATATAATATAATTTTATAAAAATAAAAATGTTATTTTATTGATAAAAAAAAGATTTTAATTTGTTTAATTAAAAAGTACATTTAGTATTATGTAGGCTAATTTTGGCTGTTAGCTAAATAATAGTTTAAATTCAATTAATTTGCGATTTAGGCTAAAATTTAAATTAATATGTGGGATTTTAAGGAAAAAATATTTTAATGCAGCAGCCTACTCATTTCTTGAAAGCTGATATTTTTAAAACAATATTTGTTGTGTTTTATGGAATTTTGAAAAATCTGAACAAAATCTATTTATTTAATTCATTAGTCCAATCAGTTTTAAATGTTTAATTTTAGGTAGGCCTACTCATTTAGGCCCACATCTAGTTTTATTTTTAAGATTTCTATTTGTATTTTAAAATTATATACATTTATTTAACCCTAAATACACAAAAATGGGACATTTGAAATCAAAATGGGTAGTTTTTGTATCATGCTTTATTTTAGCCATTTATTATTATTATTATTATTATTATTATTATTATTATAGGCCTATTATTATTTTGTGTACTTTGATCCTCATTTAGGGCCATATTTGGTTTTATTTTTAAGATTTATATTTAAACATTTTATAATATTTATTTAACCCTAAATACACATAAATGGGACATTTGAAATCATGATAGACCTATAAAATCTGGCAAAACTGGGCAGTTTTTGTGTCATGCTTTATTTTTATCAATGTATTATTATTATTATTATGTCTATTATTATTTTGGGTACTTTGGTCCTCATTTACACATCTGGTTTTATTTTAAATATTAATATAGCTGCAAACAGCAATTACAGAGCCAAGCATGGTAACCACTGAACAACCCAAAGATCTCATAGAGCAAGCATAGATAACATTGCCCCCAGATGTATTTGAACCCACACCTTTACACTCCACAGTTCAGTGAGCTATCCACTGCACCACACACAGCTTTTACTGTGATCAACTTTATATTCAAGTAAATTTTCATCAAAAGTGCAAATCAACATTTGATTAGGAATAGTCCAGCCTCCATTCAGTAAGCACAGTACAAAAAACTCCATAACTGCACACGTTTCTAATGCATGGCTTGCTGAGGAGGGTATAATTTTGGGAACTTTCCATCTGAATATTCATGGCTCTAACCACTGCTCTATTCAGCCGCTGGGCTAACAGCCACCAAAAGAAACATACTATGGCATGTATGTATGTAAGTTTTTTTTTACAGCAAAGCACTAAAGTCACCATGATCAACTTTGTATTGAAGTAACTTTTCAAGAGAGATCAAATTCAGAATTTGATTGTGGAAAAGCCTTGCAACAGAACTACAAAACTTCTTACAGAATGACTTGCAGAGGTGGGAACTCAAACCCAAAACCCTTTAAACAATAAACCAGTGCTTTAACACACTGAACCACTCAATTAACATATCCACTCAGTGGACAAGAGATTTTCTGAGGTTACAGTGAGCACACAAGTGTAGGTTATTTTTTGAACTATAGGTGGCGCTATCTCTAAACTGCTTGTGTATCATCAGGACATGATGTTGATGATGCATACCAATTTTCTTTTAAATATGACAATGAATTTAAAAGATATATCATTTTTTAATAAATGTCAATATGGTGAAGAGGCAGTATGGCCGATATGGGAAAAACTGGTATCGTTGAAATCTGCATGACCTAAGGAATCCACAGACACCAAACTCCTTGATTTTAGGACATACAGTTCAAAAGTTACTGGGGAAAAAAAAGCAATTTTTCAAATTTCTTGACCCATAGGTGGCACTGTCACGAAACTCTGCATGTCCACATGAGGCATACCAAGTTTGGTTTTAGTAGGACAAACCGTTGCTGAGATACAGCCTCACATCCAGTTTTACATCAACCTCGTAACTTTGCTCTGCCGTAACTTTTAAACAAAGTTGAAAATCAAAATTCTTTACCATCATTTCTGTGCAGCTCGGTCTGGTGATTATTTTGAGTCATTGTTTTGACAAATCAGACAAAATTTGAAGGATGTGAAACTTTTAAACTGTAAACATCATTATCCTATATGGCAGCTACTGTAATGAGTTATAATGTATGGGGGTTCTTTTGAAACATTAAAAGGAGAGTAATCAGACAAAAATGTTGTTTCTAGAACAAACGGTTCAAAAGATACACACAAAAGAAAATTGCATTTTTGGACTGGTGGTGGCGCTATGGTTTGTCCTAGATGTCCCAAATTTGCTATGGGGACTATTCAAGACCATCTCTATCAGTGTGCCAAATTTCACCATTTTCCTACAAACGGTTCTATAGGCTGCCATAGACTTCTATTGGGGAGGAATAATAATAATAATAATAAAAATAATAATACTAATTCTAACGGACTAACCTACGCACCTTCAGTGCTTGGCCCCTAATTAATATAAATATTTATTTAACCCTATATACATATATACACACAAAAATGGGACATTTGAAATCATGATAGACCTATAAAATCTGGCAAAACTGTGAAGTTTTCTTTTGCATGCTTTATATGAACCATTTATTATTATTATTGTTGTTATTTTTTATTATTATTATTTTAGGTAGTTTTGTCCTCATTCAGGCTTCCATCTAGTTTTATTTTCAAGATTTGTATTTATATTTTAACAATTAGAATATCTATTTAACCCTAAAGTTTTTCTAGCATGCTTTATGTGAACTATTATATTAAAGTATTCAAATCATTTTAACTATTATTTATTATTTTTATTATTATCATGATTAATATTACATACATTTTATACAAGGTT
>NC_059361.1:4985000-5030000 GCF_019703515.2 Myxocyprinus asiaticus
AGGTTGCCTGGGGACTGTCTCTTCTGACCATTGTGTTGCCATTACATGTATGGTAGAGGGAAGATGTCAGGTTTTCCAACCAAATGACATAACATTATGTTTGATTAGAGAAGCTGTACATTTCCTCCCAATAAATAGCATGAAGCAGAATTGTCCTGAATTGATACTATAGCAGGGGTGGTTCTGGGGGGATCGTCTGAAAAGTCCACACACTGTGCTAAAACATCACTGGTGTCCAAATGTTCAATGCAACTGCCTTGCATGTTCTGTCTTAAACACTTGTTAAAAAATGTACACATTCTAAATATTACAAATTGTATGCATTTCTTAAACTTTAAGTTAATGAATGAATGAATACTTGAACACCTCTGACGTTTTAGTGCTGTTGGTGGAATTTTCAGACGGTCCCTTACAAGCGCTGGTTAATCAAAGCCCATCAGAGCATTTTTAGGCATAATTCTCCAACTACAACAAGCACTGACCGTTTGAGTTCAGTGTTTTATGCCTGTATGATATAGTAATTTATTCTTTAACCAAACTGTGTTAATGATATCATTGCTGGAGAGCGCTGGTAGGAGAAACCGAATGTCAATCGAAAAACGAGTCAGCAACACCTGGAGATAAGGTAGAAGTTCAGCATTAGCTTAGCATCTTTGGACCTGCCAGCTCCAGTTTCAGTTCTACTTAATGTGGATTATACAGTATGTGCTGGTGTAAATGTAAGTGTAAGTTAAGTTAGTTTTATAGTGCAATTTCCCACATTATTATCACGAAACCCGATCTGGATCTGATTTTCTGCCTTATTGAATGCACCTTAGCCCAACTCGTTAGAGATTGCTCCTTTTTGGCAAGCATTCATTAAAAAAAATTTTTTTATTTTTGTACCTGTCGGGTCTTCATTTCTGGAACAACATACAGTACACACTTATGTTATTTATAATGAGGTATTTTTTTCCCACTGTCTGTGTTTTGCACTGTACAATGCAGAAACAAGACAAATGTAATGCAACAAGTTTGGCAAAACAAACAATGAAATGACTCTGATGAAACAGCAAGCAGGAACAGATGTGAAGAAACAGGAAAAAAAAAACACACACACTTAAAAAACATAAAATCGGAACCCTTATTAACCACCACACTAAAGCCCAAATAAATGCCTTACCTGCAGTGAGAAAGGCTCTTATACACTAAGCTCACCACATCAACACACTTTGACCTAATAATATATACAGATTAATATTGGTACCGTTGGGTACAGGCGCAAGAATAACCGGGAGAGACAGAACAAAACTGCAGAGTTGATCCTGCTGCTTCTCTTGCAAACAAAATGCAAGAGAAGCACTAAATGGTTCACAGGAAAGATAACAAACACAACGTCCTCTTTATAAACATCATTTACCAATCAGATACTTAATGCATGGTGTACCAATCACAAGGGGGAGACATGTGCTCAGAGGAGAATTGAGCTTAATATTATCAACAGCATTCTTTAAAAAGAGGCGCACACCAAGCGTGCTCAATAAGGAATACGCATAGACACTGACAGGCATAATAATGATTAAAAAAACACATTAAAGCCATCTTATTGGTCACTTATAATTACAATGCATGCAACTTTTTTAAACTCATAGTAATTGAGATTAGATACATGCATTTAAAATGCATGCATTTAAAAATTCACTTGTTACATTGGACCATTTAAAACGAACTAGTGAATTTATCTTAGAAGAATCTTTTTTTCCCCTTTTTCACCCAATTTGGAATGCCCAATTCCCAATGCGCTTTTAAGTCCTCGTGGTCCCGTAGTGATTCGCCTCAGTCCGGGTGGCGGAGGATGAATCCCAGTTGCCTCCGCGTCTGAGACCATCAACCCGCGCATCTTATCACGTGGCTTGTTGAGCGCGTTACCGCGGAGACATAGCGCGTGTGGAGGCTTCATGCTATCCACCGCGGCATCCATGCTCAACTCACCACGCGCCCCACCGAGAACGAACCACATTATAGCGACCACGAGGAGGTTACCCCATGTGACTCTACCCTCCCTAGCAACCGGGCCAATTTGGTTGCTTAGGAGACCTGGTTGTTAGAAGAATCTTAAAGGAAATGGTGACCATTTACAAGACCTGTACATGCTGGTTATATCCTACCGCTTAAATTATAATCTAAAATCTTGATGTGTAGCCTATCATTCATTTTACCCAAGAATTTTACTGCACTAGAATGTTAGGGTGTATTGACATATTGAAACATTTGTCATGATCCTGTTTGTTTATATATTAAAAAATGTAAATTGTAACATTTTTACTAAAATGTGAATGTTTAAAAAATTGCATGTCTGCAAATATTAAAACAGCAAATGATGTTTTATATGTGTACAGGGGACATTTAAGGTATAATACAGTTGCCCCCCCTACAAGCACACCCGGCCCCACCCTGGCTCCCCTAGTCAAAATGGTCTAGGACCGCCCCTGTACTATAGATGCATGAGTGCAGTTATCATCACTAAGTTGCACTAGAAAAATATTTAAAAAGTATTCAAAAAAAAAATCTGCAGGTTTGGTTGAAAGTTACTTGATCGTTTCAAACATTTTAAATGCATTAAAAAGGCAGAAAGATTTTTCAAGCAACTTCATTCAGGTATCAGGTGCATTACAGGTGTAAGAGCTTCATAGTACCAGCTGATGACAGTATGAACACACATTTTCACAAAGTTCCATGCCACTGTCCTGTCAGTATGGAGCCCCTTAGAGGACAGGGCAGGAATTGTTTTTTTCTGAAATAGTTTTGCGTGCCCTTGTAATAAATTTACCATGGTTTTACGACAGTAACCATATTTTAACCATGATATTCGTAGTGAAACCAATACAGGACAATGAAAACTATGGGGACAAAATCATAGTTTTATGGGTATTATGGTTTTACTAAGCAAATACCACTTAGTAATATTGTGGTAACACTTTAAAATAAGGTCACATTGATTAACATCAGTTAAAAACATTAGTTAACATGAACTAATAATAAATAATACTTTTACAGCGTTTATTAATTTTGGTTAATGTTAATTTAACATATACTTACACATTTTTAAAATCAAAAGTTGTATATGTTAACATTAGTTAATGCACTATCAACTAACATAAACTAACAATGAAAAATTATATTTTTATTAACTAACATTAAAGTAAATAAAGGTGCACTCAGTAATGTTTTTGTTGATGCCATCTTCGTCTTACACTGACACCTAGTGGCATGGATGCAGCATCATTCAAATTCACCATTGTAGAAATTCACTATTCACAATCCACCTTGATTAATTAAATCCATAGGGTGAAAGTGTCCAGTAACAAGGCGGTTACTGAGATTAAGTGAGTAGTAAATGACTCATCATGTGATTCCAACATGGCCGCCCCCATGAGGAGACCCTCTCCATGTAGAATAAAACAGCTTTTATAAGGTTACTCATATGACTGGATTTCTCATCTCATGTCATTGGTCATTATTTTATACACGTTTCAAAATTATAATTTATTTATTTAGGAGTAAAACTGTTTGAGGAAAGAAATTACTGAGTGCACCTTTAACAAATATTCATAAATACTGTAAAAATATTTTGTTCATTGTTAGTTCATGATATTTAATGCATTTACTAATGTTAACAAATGTAACTTTAAATTTAGAATAGTTTTTGGCAGAAAACATGTTTTTTCTACAGTAATATTTTAGTAACCATTATTGTTGTAGGCTAACCTTTATATAGTATACTGTATCTATATAGTAGGCTGGTTTTACTATAGATTATCATGGTTAATATAGTGGGTACTATAGTTTCAGAAGTAAAATCAAAATAACCACATAATTATGATTTTTATTACCATAGTTTTTGTTTTCCTGAATTAGTACTATGGTTTTACTACAAATATCAAGGTTAAAATATGGTTATTTTAGTAAAACCATTGGTAAATTTATTGCGAGGGCACGCAAAACTATTTCAGAAAAATAAAATTCCCACCGTCCGCTCAGGGGCTCCGTATTTGTGAGTGCACTTTAAAAACTTGCAAACTGTTGTGTAGTAAACAGTGTCAGAAATTAACTTTTTAAATGTGGGGCAATAACTGCCCCCTGGATTTGATTTTCAGAGAAATTGTTTTACATTTATGAGGACTTAATGTAAATAATTTATTGTCATTCTTTTATTCATATACTTCAATTTCATCTGAATAATTAGATTGAGAATATATTACCTCCTACCCGTAAGATTAAATCAACATCAAATCAAATTTCATGCAAAAATGTGTATTACTAGGGTTAGAATAGAATATTAGGAACTAAATTAAATGTTACAAATAAATGATCATAATAAAAACAGAAAAAATCATTATGGGACATTTTTAATTTCACAGGCATTTTCGCCTGTTTATTTATTTTACCCTAATTTGATTTATTGTATTTTTCTCATATATTTCTAATTTATTTCTTATAGACTACTTATTATTCTCACTGCAATTGCACTTTTCACACCATGTTGTATTGTGTGTGCGTGTGTAGCCGGCGTTGTTTTATTATCATGAGTATGTGATATGACGTTGAAAGTGTCAAATTCCTTGCAAGTGCAACTTACTTGACAAATAACAATTGCGCAGTTATTTCCACATTAGGCAATTTTTCCTTGACAATCAAGAGCCACGTCATGATTATGGTATTAGGATTATGTGAACTATGATTGCAGTTGTAAAATTTTATGATTGTTTTATTGATAAGCCTTGCAAAAACAACTTTTTTATTTTGCTTTCTATTTTAGCTGACTGCACTGGCCAAATTAATGTGCAGTATATCCTTGTTTATTATTCCTACTGGCTTGTAATTGATGTCTTTACCTTCCCCATTGTACCTTCACAATGTAGACAATACACCAGACACAAGACCAAAACCTCCAGGAGGGTTCCAAGTTTGTTTTATTGTTCTAGTCAACATCAGAGGAATATCAAGGACATGGGAACAGAACCATGTGTATGTGTCTCTATCACCCACACAAACTACACTACAGTAATCTTGCCTTTGCGAGCCTCTTTTACAATTGTATAATACACCAAATCCTTTCCATTGCAGCCATCGATCACAGTCCGCAAGTATGATTTTGTACAATCATGGGTAATCCTGTCCACATGAAGATGGAGAGGCAACACTACAAATCTCAACCACTTATTGATGATGTTCAAACAATATCACGAGTGAGCACGAGACTTGACCGTTCTTTACAGGAAAGGTGTGGTGGTTTCTTCTCTAAACAGCCTGTATGACTTGAGTTTCACCACCAAATGGCTTCCAGTTGTGGTTAAATGGAGTTGAACAGTGAACATATGTTTTTAACAAAAATTAAAAGTGTTTACAACTCAGAGATAACAAAACATTGAACAAAACAGTCTTCTTAGCCCTGGCGAACATTTCCATGCACATGTCGTTGAGCGACAGGACAGAAAAGCACTATTTGTACAGCAGTGCGAGTCTTGCGTTGGTTCTGAAAGGCTGAAGTACAGGCTATTTACTGAGAACAAGTCTGTTTAATTTCCCCTTTATTTCTCCCAGTATAAAGAGAGACACGCAGCAGAGAACACAGCTTGGCCAACTAGCTGCCTTACAGTAACGCACACACAAAAAATTCATACACATGTGCAATCACAGAGCTAGTGCACACCCTGGCCATAAGGGTCTGGCAACAGGACAAAAGCAAGCGGCTTGCTACTGTACATCAGATTAGAAACTGGAGCATGTATGCATACACACTCGAATAAACAGTCATTTCAGCGGGTCAGAAATCATAGAAGGTACAAAAACCTCTTAAAAACAAAAACAAAACAAGAACACAAAAGACAGTAAATAATGCAAACACGCACAGAAGCGCACTATTATGCTGCAGTCTGTTCCTGGGCTCCGTTTTCATCTATTTCCATCACGCTACCATTCGGTTTCTTTTCCTGCTCCGCCGCCTCCTGTTAAAACACAAAACAAACAAACATTAATTATAGTGATAGAACAATATATCGTCTCGGGCAATAAATTGGCTACAATTTTGCCATTTTGAGATTAACGGCATTGTTCTGTTTAAAAATATATTTTTCGTGAATTGTAAATATTTTAATTTGAGCAATTTTACGTACAACTATTTGATCATAAACTGAATTATTTATATAATTCATGTTTTATATATCGGTCAACGATGTGACGCTCATTTTTTTTTTTGTCCACGTCTCAAATTATTCAAAAATAAATTACAAATGCAATTCACACTAAACAATTACTTGAATACACATCTTCTATGATGAACTTGTTTTCAATGAATGAGTTCAAAGTCATTTTGATATTTTTTTTCTGGGGCTTAAAGTTAAAAATGTCATGTGGTGTAACCATCTGGAGACAGTCAAAAAAAAAAAAAGTCTCATTAAAATCTGAAATTCGTGAAAAGACATGTTGGCTGAATAACCTTTTATTATTATTTATTTTATACTTCAAAATAAGCGGTTGGAAATGTTATTTTAAAATATGATTCGTATTTGAAAAATATTTGGTTTGTCCACCAGTTTCAAGTCATGCAGATTGCATTTTTGTTGTCATGTGACAAAAATCATAAAACAGAGAAGACCTCTTTAGACCCGCAAGACTGTGTGTGAAGTTATAAAAACCAAATCATTATTTTGTCATATCATTAAATACCAACATTTTGACGTTTTATGAAAACACTCGTTTGGTTCAGGTCATTTGGTGTAACCATGAGAAAACTTCATGATATTCTTTACTTAAAAATATTTTTGACCTTTTGACTTTTTTGAAAATAATGTTTAAGTTGCGTTCACTCTCATGTATTCAAGGTACAATGGAACTATTTTATACCTTTTACTTGATGGTTACACCACGACATTTTTAGTCATAAGTTTTTGTTTTTTTTAAATGCTGTAAATGTTTTTCAAAAATGTGTAAAAACAATAACTCAAGGCATACTTGTTTGAAACTAGATTTTAAAAATATTTCTATTTAAAATATTTTTATCGCTTTGGACAACCTTGTAAAAAACATATCTATATATATATCTATGTATGTATATATCTATCTATCTATCTATCTATCTATCTATCTATCTATCTATCTATCTATCTATCTATCTATCTATATATATATATATATATATATATATATATATATATATATATATATATATATATATATATATATATATACAATTGAAGTCAGAAGTTTACATACACCTTAGCCAAATACATTTAAACTCCGCTTTTCACAATTCCTGACATTTAAATGTAGAAAACTTTCCCTGTCTTAGGTCAGTTAGATGCATTCTGTCTCATAGAGATGAACGTAGTTTGGTGCGAAAAGTGCAAATCAATCCTAGAACAGCAGCAAAGGACCTTGTGAAGATGCTGGAGGAAACAAGTAGACAAGTATCTATATCCACAGTAAAATGAGTCCTATATCGAAATAACCTGAAAGGCTGCTTAGCAAGGAAGAAGCCACTGCTCCAAAACCACCATAAAAAAGCCAGACTACAGTTTGCAAGTGCACATGGGGACAAAGATCTTACTTTTTGGAGAAATTTCCTCTGGTCTGATGAAACAAAAATGGAACTTTTTGGCCATAATGACCATCGTTATGTTTGGAGGAAAAAGGGTGAGGCTTGCAAGCAGAAGAACACCATCCCAACCCAGCATCATTTTGTGGGGGTGCTTTGCTGCAGGAGGGACTGGTGCACTTCACAAAATAGATGGAATAATGAGGAAGGAATATTATGTGGATATATTGAAGCAACATCTGAAGACATCAGCCAGGAAGTTAAAGCTCGGTCGCAAATGGGTCTTCCAAATGGACAATTTGGAGTGGCCATCACAAAGCCCTGACCTCAACCAGATAGAAAATTTGTGGGCAGAACTGAAAAAGCATGTGCAAGCAAGGAGGCCTACAAACCTGTCTGGAGGAATGGGCCAAAATTCCAGCAAAGTATTGTGAGAGGTTTGTGGAAGGCTACCCAAAACATTTGACCCAAGTTAAACAATTTAACCAAATACCGACAAAGAAATAAAGCTGAATAAATAATCCTCTCTACTATTATTCTGACATTTCACAAGTAGTGATCCTAACTGACCTAAGACAGGGAATGTTTTCTACGATTAAATGTCAGGAATTATGAAAAACTGAGTTTAAATGTATTTGGCTAAGTATTGTATTTCATGTATTTCAACTGTATATATACTGTATGTGTGTGTGTGTGTCCAGACTACACACACTTACTTTGGCGTCCCTCTCTGCAAACTTCTGGAACATGTTGGCGTAGAGACGTTTGTCCTTCTCATGTTGCTCTTTGATATGTTTCTGGCAGAGCAGAATCTGGCTCTTTGCTGCCTTATTGGCTGGATACAACTGAGCGACGTGCTGGAAGTCTGCTCTCGCCCGGTCAAACTCCTTCATGACAACCAGTGCCTCCCCTCGCCTGAACAAAGCCTTCTCATTATTCGCGTTCAGCTCCAGTGCCTTCACACAAAGATACAGAAAAGACAAAAATTATAGCAAATCAGTGTGGAGGGGTGCCATTCGGAATTTTCTTGCAATATACACAGGACACCATTTAGACCAGGAATGTACATTTAAATAGTAAACAGGGTCAATTTTGATTTCATATTGCCATTACCACTGTTAAATACTTGTAAACACATGCATGAAAGGAGTTGTTTATTTCCTACCTTGTCACAGTTCTCAAGAGCGGGGTTTGGGTCCTGCAGTTTTAAGTAGCACATCGCCAGGTTGAGATGAGCAGCCAATCGCAGTGCTTTGGCTTTCTCTTCCTCCTCGCCCTGCAGACTGGATTCATGCTCCAACCACGACACAATGCGTTTATATTGGACGGCTGCCTGCTTGTATTTCCCCTCCTAGGAACACAAAACACACTCCAATTACTCATGCGAATCATTCAACATGGACAGTTTCACCACATACTGGCATACGCATTTGTGTTCAGTCAGCAATATTAGCATTTTAATTAACTCACAATTACAATTAGATTATAATAGATAGCAGAGTGTGCAAAAGTCAGTGTGCATGAAATGTCTTTAACCTTAAAATACTGTGTTCCTTTCTCTTTGACGATTGCGCTTTGTTCCAGTTTCTCAATGGAGTTCATCTCCCAGGATTCTTTGGCCTGTGTGACAGGAAATGGCATCTTAACTTCACATTCACACAACCAAGAGTCGTATATGCTGCTCATATCACTATAACTGATCACTAGCTGTGTACTGGAAAGATCTAGAATCAAGTTTTGCTAAAAGAACTCTTCATTATTTTATAAAAACCCCCTGAAATCAAAATTGTTTTTATTAATAGCCTTTAGTCCATTTATGCTAGCTTTGAGACCATCAATAAGCTAGTTTTTAAATAATAATTTTAAAAATTGCATTTTAAATTTGCAGTCTCTCTTAATGGGCCATTAATATTTATTTAAAAAAGAAAATTGCAGGGATTTATAAATTTTTTTGACCAATTAAATTACTTTTAAAATGAGAATATCACATGCAGCTGACAAGCAAAAGCTAGTAGCAAATCATGGTTTGCCTGTCTCTTAAACTAAAGACTGTCCTGCTCTAACTTCCTGTTTTAGAAGGAAATACGTCTACACTGGTAAGAAAACTCCATTTGTCAAACTATTTTATGGGGCCTTAACCCTTTAAGCTTGGATGGGTCTGCCAGCAGGCCCATGAGAAACAAAATGGTCAAAATATTAATATTAATAACTACAGTCTTGACCAACACAATATAGGTTTCGTTTGAAAGCTTAGATGCTCTACTTTACAATGCATGTAGGCATTATGACCAAAACTGAACAACTGCTTTGAAATTTGCAGACAAATCAGAAGTGTTCAGTTTTGATAAATTATTAAATATTTTGTACTGTACATATTATTGAAATCAGTAAAAACATCAAACATGTGTCATATGTTGTTGGAAAGCTCTCAAAGATTATTAGTTTAACTCGCAGACAAAAATATAGCGAGTAATTGCTAAGTAAATGTCTTTGACGTTTATGTTATTGTTGCTTATAGGCAAAGTTTCCACTTATAACTTCACGAAAAATAAACAGAATATAAAATACATCACGTCATTACTTAGAGGATACAATTATCTTTCAAACGAGCCCACACACAAGGTAATCGGATGCATTAGTTATCTGACACGAAGCACAATGTGCACACAGAATCTGGCTACCTGGCATCTTGCAATCTGGTTGAAAACACATTAGCTTTCCTGGATCAGATGACATCATTGAAATGATGTAGCATCATGAAATGCTAAACCAATTGGATTGGGTTCAGATTGGTCTGAAATCATCCATATTTGGGCAGAGAGACCTGTGATTGGTGACTGTAACATATAGCTACCAGTAGAGAGCGCCAAGTAAATAACACAGACTCAATGATGACTCAAATGTAACAGAATGAAACTCATTCTGTGAAATCTCATCACTAAAATCACATCTGCATGCTATGTAAACTTTAAGTCATTGTTGTGTTTGCATGTGTAATTAGTTCTTATGTACATTATGTTTATTTGTTTTTTGTTTAGAGTGGCTTTTGGACACTTGGAGACGTTTTGGTACACTAGGATAATTTATATTTGTAATGCTATAACTTTTGATTGCTTTCAACAAAAAATTGTTGTTTGCATAAATTTGCACAAACAGAAGTTTTTCAGAGCCACCTTATTTACACCCAGAAATATATAATGTCAAATCAGAAAAATAAGAAAAAAAAAGTACATTTATGGTAAAGATTTTTTTGTGATTTTTTCAGCAGTTTTTTAGGCTAAGACTCTTATAATTTATCATAATCTACATCAATACTTTTGAAGTTTTCATTGCAATGACACCAAACACTTGAAAACCCCCCCCCCCCTAAAAACACCCCCAGAGCTAAAAGTGTTAAACACTGTGAAGCTATCTGTTCTATCCTGTAATTTGAATATTTGGGTGTGAATTTTACTATGCTGTGCTTTTATTTAGTAGGACACACTGACCTTCTCAAATGCTTTCAGTGTGATTTTGTACTGCAGTGTTGCACCAGGTGGAATGTTGAAGTTTTCGCTGCCAGCAGTTCCAAAGCCATACCTGAGATTGGTGTGCAAAAATAAATACATGAATAAATGCACTCTCAGGAAGAGATACAAGACACTCAGGGATGAAATCTTGACTCTGAGCAAGTTTGTTTACTTTGGTTTGATGGTGAAGAGCGCCTCTTCTCCCTGCTCCATAGACTGCAGGGCTTTCTCCACACCTGGTGGCAGACCCAAACTCTCTCCATCTCCCACCTCGAACTTCAGCTCACGCTCGTCGAAGACACGGTCCTCGTGACGACCCTCCAAACACACTAATCCAAAGAAAAGGAAAGATCAACAACTGTTGTGCAGCTTTAACATTTATGCATTTGGCACACACTCTTTTTTCAAAGCAACTTACAAATAAGGAAAAACACAAACGCACGCAATTAATCTTAAGGTACCATTCCTTCATTAAAAACATTGTTTACCAGAACAGCACAAGCTAGAACTAAGGTGTTAGTGAGAAACAATGTTTTTTTTCTTTTTTAAATTCTGACTGACTTGTTGTGGCCCAAGTTGTCTAAATACTATTTAATGATTGTGTTTTAAGAATAGTGTGTGAGAACAGTGAAAAATGAGTGTATTTTACCTTCTACAGATGCTCCTTCATTAGGTTTCGTGTAACCCTCGCCCTTAGTGATGATCCTGCGAATAATTCCACCATCTTCGTCTTCAGTGATGTCCTCCCCACGAAACTCAAACAACTCCACCTGTCAGACACACATACAATTACATGATCGCAAAGATCAATACAGAAGATATTTGTGTTATAAACAATGCAGCTTTTTGCAATACTTTGATTAGCTCGTGGCCACACCTGGAACACAAGGGTGGCGTTGGGTGGGATTTTGGGTGGGCTGCCAGCAGCTCCATAGGCATACTCGGGTTTGCAAATCAACTGACAGATCTCACCAATCTTCATTGTTGCCACGCCGATATCCCATGCCTTGATCACCTGACCTGTAACAGAGCAAATGAAGTTTGAAAAATGACTTGCATGTGAAACAGTTTATATTTTCAGGTTTAATACAATATTTATTTAGGGTTTAATACAAGTTAAGCTCAATCGACGCCATTCGTGGCATAATTCTGATTACAACAAGTAATAATTCTCTCCTTTTCTTTAAAAAAAGGAGAAAAAAAAAAAGAAGCCAAAATCGAAGTTACAGTGAGGCTCTTACAAATGGAAGTAAATGGGGCCAATCGTCACAAGATCTCGATTCGATTTAGAATTCTATATCGATTTATATGCGTATGTCACTGTGCTTACACATGAAATAAATTCTCAGCTAATGCTGTTACTTCTTCTAACTAGGTATATTACAAAAAGATTTTACAAATGATATCATTAGTTTTTCATTATGTTGGTCAAATTTTAGCTTTTTAAATATGTACAAAAGCATGTATTCCCCCAATATGCATATCTTACAATGCATATACATATTGTTACATGTTTCTTGTTAACATTCATAATTTGTACTTTTACAAGAATTCACATTGATTTGTAGAACACATGCCAAAAACTGGTCTTTAAGAGCGCACATTACGAGAGTGGAGTCGAATGGCTTTTTGACAGTATCTGTGCTATTAAATGTTTATTTTTGTTTTAGTCGTTGTTTACTGACTGTAAAGAGCCGAGAGGATATTGAGAGAGATATAATATATTTTAATTGATAGAGGGATTTTATTGAACTGAGCTCATGCCGGGCTAGTGGGGGGCAGTCCCTGCAGAAACAAAAAATATAATAATTACATAATAAATTAATAACCACTTGCTTGATCTGAAAATAGGTGTCATTTTGTCATCATTTGCAAATTTGTTATCACAACAATTATATTCAGAGTTGGTAAAATCATTATATATATCATTGGAAAGGTCTCAATTTGTAGAATGCAATGAGCAAGTTTGATTCACTCAGGCCAAACTGCAGTGAGTTTTAGTGTATGAAATTCCCACAGACACACAGAAATATAATAAACGGGAGTGTCTTTTTGTCACCTTTTTCCTTCTTACTTCCTGAAACATACATATACAGACAATGACATGTCGTATTTACAGCAGACTATCCCGATTCAAAACAGCCCAAACACAACATAATATGATGAGTAGATCTTGAAATATTCCTCAAAGAGTGTACATGGAAAGACGATGCACAAAAGGGCTCAACACACATCCACATACGTGTTCATCTAAAGGATTGTGATGCTCCTGAACACTTACAGTGGTGTGAAAAAGTGTTTGCCCCCTTCCTGATTTCTTATTTTTTTGCATGTTTGTCACACTTAAATGTTTCAGATCATCAAACAAGTTTAAATATTAGTCAAAGATAACACAAGTAAACACAAAATGCAGTTTTTAAATGAAGGTTGTTATTATTAAGGGAAAACAAAATCCAAACCGACATGGCCCTGTGTGAAAAAGTGATTGCCCCCTAAACCTAATAACTGGTTGGGCCACCCTTAGCAGCAACAACTGCAATCAAGCGTTTGTGATAACTTGCAATGAGTCTTTTACAGCGCTGTGGAGGAATTTTGGCCCACTCATCTTTGCAGAATTGTTGTAATTCAGCCACATTGGAGGGTTTTTGAGCATGAACTGCCTTTTTAAGGTCATGCCACAGCATCTCAATAGGATTCAGGTCAGGACTTTGACTAGGCCACTCCAGAGTCTTCATTTTGTTTTTCTTCAGCCATTCAGAGGTGGACTTGCTGGTGTGTTTTGGATCATTGTCCTGCTGCAGAACCCAAGTTCGCTTCAGCTTGAGGTCACGAACAGATGGCCGGACATTCTCCTTCAGGATTTTTTGGTAGACAGCAGAATTCATGGTTCCATTTATCACAGCAAGTCTTCCAGGTCCTGAAGCAGCAGAACAGCCCCAGACCATCACACTACCACCACAATATTTTACTGTTGGTATGATGTTCTTTTTCTGAAATGCGGTGTTACTTTTACGCCAGATGTAATGGGACACACACCTTCCAAAAAGTTCAACTTTTGTCTCATCAGTCCACAGAGTATTTTCCCAAAAGTCTTGGGGAACATCAAGATGTTTTCTGGCAAAAATGAGACGAGCCTTAATGTTCTTTTTGCTCAGCAGTGGTTTTCGTCTTGGAACTCTGCCATGCAGGCCATTTTTGCCCAGTCTCTTTCTTATGGTGGAGTCATGAACACTGACCTTAACTAAGGCAAGTGAGGCCTGCAGTTCTTTGGATGTTGTTGTGGGGTCTTTTGTGACCTCTTGGATGAGCCGTCGCTGTGCTCTTGGGGTAATTTTGGTTGGCCGGCCACTCCTGGGAAGGTTCACCACTGTTCCATGTTTTCGCCATTTGTGGATAATGGCTCTCACTGTGGTTCTCTGGAGTCCCAAAGCTTTAGAAATGGCTTTATAACCTTTTCCAGACTGATAGATCTCAATTACTTTCTTTCTCATTTGTTCCTGAATTTCTTTGGATCTCGGCATGATGTCTAGCTTTTGAAGATCTTTTGGTCTACTTCACTTTGTCAGGCAGGTCCTATTTAAGTGAGTTCTTGATTGAGAACAGGTGTGGCAGTAATCAGGCCTGGGTGTGGCTAGAGAAATTGAACTCAGGTGTGATAAACCACAGTTATGTTTTAACAGGTGGGGCAAACAGTTTTTCACACAGGGCCATGTCGGTTTGGATTTTGTTTTCCCTTAATAATAACAACCTTCATTTAAAAACTGCATTTTGTGTTTACTTGTGTTATCTTTGACTAATATTTAAACTTGTTTGATGATCTGAAACATTTAAGTGTGACAAACATGCAAAAAAATAAGAAATCAGGAAGGGGGCAAACACTTTTTCACACCACTGTAATATTTCTGTATTTGGTAGTCTAATCCATTCATTTCCAATGGCCGGTCATTTTTGACCGGGAACACAACAAGTGTAACAAAGTGAAAAAATAAATAAATAAAAAAACTGTAAGAAAATGGTCCAATTTTTTTAATCGTAAGAAGAAAAAAAAAAGTCGTCCGGGTCAAAATGACCGGAACACATCATAAGTGTTAAGTACACAGTCTTTTACCTAATGTCCTTCTGATTTTCAAATACTTTTTTGCTTCAAATCAAAAGTACGTAATGTTGTGATTCACCTCAGAGATGGCTGGTTGGGTTTATGGCAAGAAACCATGACTTGGTAAAAGAAAAAAACAAAAAACAAAGTGTAGAATATGACCTCTTTAAAACAAAACCCACCTTTTCCCAGCTCAAAGGAGAACTTCTCTCCTCGATCTCGGCTTGAATCGAACGGAGTTCCGTCAAGCAGTGTTCCGACATAGTGCACAAATACTTTATCACCAGTCATGGGCAACTCAGCGCCCGCACCCTCTTTCTTGACCAGCTGTAGGGGACAGAAAGAGATTAATCATCAGTCTGTTTAGTGGCAGTGCACGCTACACCTGTGAGCTGTCAATCTTCAAAGACTGCAGAGCAGAAAGATGTTCACGCCTAACAATTTAGTTTATTAAACACTACACATGTGACAACAGATGGATTGGCCTACATGTGTACTACAGCATACAGTAGATGACACTTACATTAGATAGGTGTGCCATTATTACACATCACACTTACCACCAAATCTGATGTGTAAAGTAAATCATCATGCATATCACGTTGGAAGTATTTAGCATCATTCCAAACAAGTTATTCCTGTCTTACTCCTAATTTCCATCTGTAAACAGCTCCAGAACATGAGAGAATTTTCCAGAGATGTGCTGCTTGTGAGGATGGCATGGACTTATACACCATGTGAGGACTGCATTATACACCTCTAAACGATAACTGACAGCTATCTCATGCATATCACACTAACCCACTTAGATTAAGAGATGTTTAACAGAAATAATAGCATGACACACATTTTAGTGCATTGCAGCTCATGCAACAGATTAGACAACCTGTTTAGCATGCAAGCTAATGTTAACTACAGTATAAACACATGCACATTAATAACAAATAGGTGTTGGTTTATAGATGCAGAGTACATTGCATTTTATTGATAAATTGACATTGCACGTGGTTTATCTTTCCATTCACATCCATACACAGTGGAATTAATCTGACTAGCTATGGAAAGATCTAGAAATGCAGCAATACCAGCAACAGGAGGTGCTTGAAACAATCGCATTAACTTTAACGAAATGCAGATTGCGGGACACGATTATGCACTATATAAATATAACATATAACAGCATCATATTTATTAAAGTTAGCAATAGGAGATAAGTAGTTGCTGTATCATGCATGCATGCATTCAGCCATGGAGTCAATGCGGCTCATTTTACTGCAGTTTACCTTTAAAACACCTCCATCTTTCTTCGGGGTGATGTCTTCGCCCTCGATGGCGATATGACCTTCATTCACCACCTCTTCTGCAGTCATCTTTGATTTAATGTGAATATTTCCCTCAAAAAGCGAGAAGTATTCAGTCTCCTCACAGTACGGCACTCTCAGAGAAATCACAATGCACGCGACGACTGCCGGTATAAATGGCTTTAATGTCGCTAGTAGGAACTGGAGCGAGTATTTTATGGTTAGTGGCCGTTCAATGTGGTTTTAAAGTCCACACACGGGCTGTATGAACCGTTTATATAACGTCCAGTCCCGCCGCTAGTAACTGACTCGACGAACTTTCCAGAGCTACGCGGTAACGAGACGGTAGACTCTAGAACTGATCACATCTTTCAGGGACCGTCGCTAAAGTCTTAACTACAATATTAACGAAAACTGAGTGTTTTACAGGCAGCGTGTATTTGTTGCCAGGGTTGGGAGGTTTACTTTTGAAATGTATTCCACTACTGATTACAGAATACATGCTGTAAAATGTAATTTGTAACGTATTCCGTTACATTACTCAAGCTCAGTAACGTATTCTAAATACTTTGGATTACTTCTTCAGCACTGGTCGATTTTTTCACTTGTTTTGACTATAAAAACTCTGTAAGACAATTTAAAAATAAACACATGTTAAAAATACATTCTCTGAAAAACCGAAATATCTTATGCAGTGTTGTGTCTAAAACAAGATAAATCAAATTGATCTTGTTTTAAGGATTTTTAGATATTTTTACAGGAAAACAATAAAAAAATTATAATCAAGAATACGATTTATGCCCTAATATCAAAGGTCTTACTAGAAAAAAAGAAATTATGATCCAATGTGAATTTTCTTGATAAAAAAATATGATCGTGCCTGGTAACGTGCATGTAAAATAGCTAGAAATAGCATTTTAGCTTAGCGTAAAGCTGACAATTTACACAAGGTTTATTTCTATTTCTTCTGCTCCAAACTTACTTCAAACGTACTTCTCTGTCTGCTCGTATGAATGTAACACATCATAAGAAAGTGTTTCACCGCTGTTCAAATGCACTTTGGATCGCATCATTTATATGTATAAATGTTTTCCATCTGAAAGGACTAAATATTAAATGAAACAAATGACAATAAAATGCAAAGTAATCTCTTCAGTAATCAAAATACTTTTTGAATGTAACTGTATTCTAATTACCAATGATTTAAATTGTAACTGTAGTGGAATACAATATATTTTGTATTTTAAATACGTAATCCCGTTACATGTATTCCGTTACTCCCCACGCCTGTTTGTTGCCCAATCATACTGTACAGTTTAGCAACATATTTATTAATAATACTTTTTTTAGTTGCCCATAGTATCTGGGAAGTTCAAATGCTGATATTAATGTGCATCTTTACATAGCACCTTTCAAAACAATGTATACAAATTTCTACGATTAATAACGGAAGGCTGTTTTCGTTTTCTAGCCTCCAGTGTTTTCACTCACATCGGCATATGTTTTTAGCGGATAATGTGACGTTCAGTGTTGTGTGTAATGCATTACTAAGTAATGAATTACTGTAATTAAATTACTTTTTCAGTGGGAAAAGTAAAGTAAGGGATTACTAGTAAGGAGTTACTTCTGATGCAATTGCGTTAAATACTGTATAGACTATAGAACAATTCTATATAAAACAATAGTGAATTTAAAATCGAAATTTAATGGCTAATGTTAAAATATATGTTTTCTCATTTAAAGCTGCCCACTTAAATTTTTTTTATTTTATTTATTTGTCCTTTATTTAACCAGGAAATAAAACTTACTGAGATTAAGAATCTCTTTTACAGAAGTGTCCTGGCCAAGACAGGCAGCCGCAGATGTTTACAGTCTTAAATAACATATAATGATACAAATACAAATAAAAAATACATTCTCAATGAAGTTAAAAGAGAAAAAAATTATTTAAAAACATTTGCAAATTGATACGTCTTTCTCAAATTCTCGAATAAGATATTTAAAAGTACACATTGTCACCAGCCTTTTTATCTTTAAATCATTTTGTAGAGTGTTCCGATCACAGCGGGCAGCATACCGAAAAGCTTGTTTCCTTAATTCTGTTCGAACAAATGGAACCAAAAGGGTATAGAAATTCTGAGAACGTAAGGAATACTTCACAGCAATTTTCTGTTGGCTAAGAGAACAGAGATATGATAGCAATAAGCCCAAAATTGATTTATAATTACTTTGGCCAGTTCATTAATAATTTATTTGATTTATATTATTTATTTGAAAGAATTAAAAGAACAATTTCACGTCTATTCTTGCATTTTTCATCTGGTCGAGGTTGGTAAGGGATTTAGAAAGTAATTAGTAATAAGTAATGCAATTACTTTTCAGACTGAGTTATTAGTACAGTAATCTAATTACACTGTAGAAGATGAAATTAGCAGTTAGTAATTAATTGCTTTTTTATTGTAATTTACCCAACACTGTTAATAATACTTTTTTTTGGTTACCCATAGTATCTGGGAAGTTCAAATGCTGATAATAACGTGCATCTAAAAAAAACATTATTTACATAGTGTAACCGGTCCTGCTCGACCTGCTCCGAGCGGGATTTGAACCGGAGTCTCCAGCATGGGATTCGAACCGGGGTCTCCAACATGGGAGGTGGGCGCGCTAAAGAGGAGGCTAAAGGCTACAGCCTTTTGCGTGAGTTGCTAGTGTGCCTCTTGAGGCTAGGGTAGTGAGGTTTACACATTCCACACAGCTATCATGTACCAGCTGGTGCCCGTTACACTCACCTCCCTAAACCTCACTCCCATCCAGGTCATGGCACCACTGTAACCGGTCCTGCATGACCCGCTCCAAGCGGGATTCGAACCGGGGTCTCCGGCATGGGAGGCGGGTGCACTAAAGAGGTGGTTAAAGGCTACAGCCTCTAGCAACCATCTCTAGTGTGCCTCTTGAGGCCAGGGGAGTGAGGTTTACACATACCACACAGCTATCACGTACCAGCTGGCTCCCGTTACAATAGATCTTTCAAAACAATGTATACAAAGTTCTATGCTTCATAAAGGAAGCCTTTTTTCGTTTTATAGCCTCCAGTGTTTTTACTCACATAGGCATATGTTTTTAGTGGATAATGTGATGTTTAGCATATTAAATTAGTAAAAGTTGGCAAATAAATAAACACAGCTCTCAGGGCTTGGGGAAAAAATGCTACTGAAAAGATATTTGAAATGTGGAAGCAAAAATAAGCCCCTATACTTAATTCTTCTGGGGTTTTTTTTTTTTCTAATATTTTTATTTATTTCATAATGTTCTTATCTAAGCCCATCTCATCATGAGTTTAGACACTGTAGTGACCATTTCAATTCATTTATTTAACTGAAGTATTTCACACTCTCTGTGTGTAATGTAAAAGATAAATAAATAAAAAAAAGCCCTCATAAAGGTAAAAACTGTCCCAGAAAGTCAATTATAAGAGGGAAATTTTGGTCCGTAATAAAAAGAAAGTTACTTTCTGACACTGGTGGCTCCATATTGCTGATACTTTATATTGCTGATCATATATGTCAAAAGACGGTCATCGTGACCTCCCTCCCATTCCCCCTCAGAATCTACACCCCTAACATGAAGCGATGACCCGAGGTTACTGTAGTTACATTGATATCATTAACTACTAGATGTTGTGACAGCCAACTGCACAAGTTGAGCAGTGGTTATTAGTCGTTATTCTCCGTCTGGATCACTCATTACAATTAAGAAATTAATTGAATAAATTGGTTATACATATTAAATTGTCAAACTGCATAGTATTCATAGAGCTCAAATGATGTCCATTATAATAAACTTTATGTATATAGCATTATATTAAATATTTACAAAGTGTTTGTCAGAGAGGATATATGTGCACAGATGCAAATCCATCCGACAATGTAATAAAATCACAAGAAAGTTGATAAAAGATACTATTTAAACACAGACAATTAAGCACACGATAACTGAAGTAAAAAAAGTAAGGAAAGGTTTGTTGAAATCAACTGAGGAGATCCAAAAGTATAATTCTGGAGTTCTTTTCGGTTTTCACGAAGGAGTGAAATTTGATGAGTGTCCCTAACCTGTAAGAAGTTTAGCTACATTGGCTGAGACAGAAGACTGTGGGGTTTGTTTGAGGAAGTGTACACTGGCATGACTTGTTTTTCTTTTAAATGCAGTAACTTGTGGTATCCTTACATCTCTTCAGGTACTTTTACAGTAATTAATGAATTTTCCGCAAACACAGGCGGATTTAGATATGAATGGACCTCTGATCACAGTTTTATGTCAGTAGTTTAACTGGCCCAAATACAGCTGAACTGTTCAGTTAATGTGCTGTTTGGTCTCTGTGTAGGAATCGGACTCCTGGAGAAGTCTGATTCTGGTTATATATCATGGACGGCAAGAGTGGTCGGTTTCCCTTCCCGTTCCAGTCCTATCCTAACCAAGAGAACTTTATGGAGGCACTGTATACTGCTCTGGATCAGGGAAAAGTCTGTATATTTGAGAGTCCCACTGGCACGGTTAGTATGCAGATCAAATCACTTCATCAACCCTCTTATTTTAAGGAACGTTCAAACTCTGCCAACAGTATCTATGACATGCTGTTGTACTTGCTTGTTTTGATTATTGGGGGGTTACCTCCCCCCATTCCCCCCGGAATCTACACCCCTGCCAGTGGGTATATGTATATAAATAGTTACTGATCTGATATCCTTGCCCTTATCATGCGAATGTTACCGGGTTTAACGTCTTTACATTCTCATGACAGAAGCTTAAATAACTTTGCATAGACAAAGTTGGTAAGCGTTTCTATCACATTAATCGTATGTTAAAGCACATAATGTTTAAGTCATGTGGCCATACTTTCGAAACAACATATATTTTAAAGGAAAATTCCGGCTTCAATACAAGGCAAGCTCAATCGACAACTTTTGTGGCATAATTTTGCTTACCACAAAAACTCATTTGGACCTGTCCCTTTAAAAAAAAAAAAAATCTGGGTTACATTGAGGCACTTACAATGGAAGTGAATAGGGCCAATCCGTAAACATTAAAATACTCACTGTTTCAAAAGTATAGCCACAAGACATAAAGGATATGTGTGTAAACATGATTTTAGTGTGATAAAATCACTTACTAACATTTTCTGTGTGAAGTTGTATCCCATTTCACAATTTCGTTGCCATGACGACACTGTAAACCCTGTAATAACAACTTCAAAGCAAGTAATACACCAGTTTTAACAGAATAATTAATGCAAGTGATTTTCAGTGGTGGAAAAAGTACTCAAATACCACACCAATTTATCACTTAAATAAAAGTCCTCCATTAAAATACTACTTAAGTAAAATGAAAAAGTACCTGCTTTTAAAAATACTTCAGTATCAAAAAGTAAATACTAGAGGTTGAACGATAGTGGATTTTGCTGATACCGATAACCAAGGTGGTGGAAAAGGTCGATAACCGATTAATCGGCCAATAGTTTTTTATTTTTATCGATTTATAGAATAATGAAATGTTTCTTAGTCTTTTCTTACTATGACAGGCACAGACCAAGAGTCCAAAATGAATAAAATCCCAAAAGCAGTTTAGTGTGCAACCACAGTCCTAATAATAACCAGAAAAATTAAGATTTGGTACATAATGCTGGACTTTTAACTATAAACAAGATTGAAATACACTGGGGACTTGGCTCTGTTACAATGCTATATATGTTAGTAATTACCAAATGATGCTTTTTATAGCCTATATATTTCACAAGATGAGGTTTATTGATGAGGAATTTTTTTTTTCTAACCTTTTCTGTGTGGTTATATTCAACTTTGCAACTTTGTTGCCATGAAGACGTAACCTTAAACCTTAAAACGACCGTAAAACAACTTGAACAACTTTACAGCTCAAATAGTACAGAAGTTTTAACAGAAGAATTAATGTAAGTGCTTTTTTTTTTCTCCCCAATTTGGAATGCCCAATTCCCAATGCGCTCTAAGTACTCGTGGTGGCGTAGTGACTCAATCCGGGTGGCGGAGGACGAATCTCAGTTGCCTCCGCGTCTGAGACCGTCAACCCGCGCATCTTATCACGTGGCTTGTTAAGCGCGTTACCGCGGAGACGTAGCGCGTGTGGAGGCTTTACACTATTCTCCGCGGCATCCACACACAACTCACCACGCGTCCCACCGAGAGCGAGAACCACATTATAGCGACCACGAGGAGGTTAACCCAATGTGACTCAACCCTCCCTAGCAACCGGGCTAATTTGGTTGTTTAGGAGACCTGGCTGGAGTCACTCAGCACACTCTGGATTTAAACTCACGACTCCAGGGGTAGTCAGCGTCTTAACTCACTGAGATAAATTTCACGTTTCTGCCTTTAAACACTCCTAAAATGGGCCCCATTCACTTCCATTGTAAGTGCCTCACTGTAAACTTGTTTTTTAACCCTTTAAGCTCTGTGGGTGTTTTTAAAGATTTCCTGTTTCAGTGGCATACCTGAAATTAAAGGCTTATAAATCGACCCCCAAAAAAAAAAAAATAATAAAAAAAAAAAACACAAAACAAACAAGGAGGGTCGAGTGTTTGGTATCATCGTAAAGAAAACTTAAAAAAAAATGTAATGATATAGATTATGATACAGAGACTGCTGAAAAAACTGCTGACATCATATATCTCTGGGTGTAAATAAGGTGGCTCCGAAAAACTGCTTTTGTTTTGTTCCCAATCATGTCAACTGTATCTGAGAAAAATGTTGTGTTGATATGACAAAGCAATCAAAAGTTATAGCATTACAAATATAATTTATCATAGTGTCCAAAAACATCTCCAAACAAATAAAACATAATAACTGTACATACGAACTAATTAAACATGCAAACACAACAATGACTAAAGGTTTGCATTGCATGGAGACATGATTTTAGTAATGAGATTTAACAGAATGAGTGCCTTTTGCATCAATGGGTTTGTGTCATTTACATGGCGCCATCTCCTGGTGGCCATATGTAACATTGTGCATTGTGCTTTTTTTTTCTCACGGGCTCCGAGCTTAAAGAGTTAAAAGAAAAGGGATGTTAATTTTTTTTTTGTGTGTGGTAATTAATATTATGCCACAAATGTTGTCAATTGACCTTAAATTGTATCGAACACAGAATATTCCTTTAAAATTCATTCCAGCGCAATGCTTTGCCCCATAGACTTCTATTGTACATGCATTACTGGAAACACAGTTTTGGCTTGTTGTGTTTTCAAACTGACAGACAAGTCCGATAAGTCAGATAAAAGGTAATCGACTGCATGTCATAGATTAACTTGTATTGAACCTGGAACAGTGCTTTGAGATAAATGTATAACCTTTGTTTTGTTTGATTGTTCAGGGTAAGTCTTTGAGTCTTATTTGTGGTGCACTGACATGGCTGAGAGACTATGAGGAGAAGAAGAATCATGAGGCAGCCAGATTTCTGGATGGAGAGACCAAAAGACCAAAAAAAAGAATCTGATGCTCTGATGGATGGAAATAAAACCACCAAGCCATCAGAGCCAGACTGAGTGTCTGAGTTTGTGCAGAAGAAGGCAGAGAGAGACATGGTGAACAGGTTAAAAGTATAAGAGCTCTTATTCAAGATCATTCAAAACAAGTCATGTGTATGTAAGGGGTTTATTAAGCCTCCTCTTTCATTTCGGATGAGGAGCTGAAAAGGAAAAGGAGAGAGGAGAGGCTGGAGATGATGAGACACAATGCCCAGCTCCGATATACCATGAAGAGAAAAAGGAGTCTTTGAGCTTGCTTATAAATTTTGGGTATTTAGTGTATTTAGAAGGATGAATTTCTTTAACATTTTGATAACAATATATATCCTCAAGAGTGTGCTTTATTGTGAAAATAGCAACAACGGTGCTGCTATATTATTCACCATATAGCACAGCCTCACACACTTCATTGCTTATATATATTAAATCTTGTGTGTATATATATATAACAGGCCACTGAAGATGACGAGACTTAAGTTGCTGCATCTCAGCAAAGAGGGGGTGGAGTCAGAAGCACACAATCCAGAAGAGGAGGGGCTTATTGTAGCCGAATACGAGAGTGATGAGGAAGCCACGCCCAAGAGCAGGTATTGATTGTGTTAATTAATTAATGAATAATTCAGTGGGTGGGTGTGTCTTCCAACCTTCAATTCTCATACTGTTCCCTCCCCAGGCTGTGTGATGACGACGATGATGAAGATCTCGAAGATGATCATGTCACTAAGGTGCATGTTTACTCTTTCCTCCCTGTTTCAGTGAACTGCAAGGTGTTTGTGCATGTTTAATATGGTAATGTGCACGTCTTTAGATTTACTATTGTAGTCCAACTCACTCTCAGCTGGCTGAGTTTGTGCACGAGGTACAGAAGAGTCCGTACGGGGCCATGGTTTGTTTGGTTAATCTAGGGTCCAGACAGGTAAGCATGCATACTAATCGGTTCTTGTGATTGCAGTGTCACTATAATTTAAAATCACTTACAGGTACTCTGCAGTACTTAACCCTATTTATGAGCACTAGTCATAGTCATGCTTGCCCTGGGCCGGTTCTCAACATTGCATTCATATGAACACATTGATGTATCCATGAAAGGCAAAACAGATGATGTCATACCCATTTCATTTTGCCTTTTTCAGAACCTGTGCATTAATTCAGAGGTCGTGCGGCTCTGAAACGTCCAAATGATGAACGATCGCTGTTTGGAAATGCATAAAAACACAACATGGTGAGAAACACAAACTCTGCCAATTTAAACATAGCATTTTTGCTGTTTCAATTGACAAACTGATTACATAATCGGGAGTGTCAGACATTAATATTTTCATCATAATGATGTAAGTGTTTAATACAATTACAGAGAAACGAGAAAAGGCGCCAGACTCTGAGCTGAAGTGCCATCACGGTGTGGACAAGGCGGTGTGTGCCTTCTCGGGTTTTGAGAATTTGATGTCGATGTGGGATGAGGTGCTTGTGAAGGTGTGAGACATGGAACAGCTCCTACAACACCTGCCCTTATTACAGCACTCACATGGCCATACCTGCAGCTCAGGTGTATACACACACACACACACACACACACACCCCCCCATAGATAAATGGTTCTCAACTGATTTTGCTTTACTCCAAGATTTTGTATAGGACCCAAGTGTCAAACCAACACAACGCAAAAGTAAACAAACATTTCATTCAAATCGAACATTGCAATGTACCAATATAATCATGAACTGCATAGGCCCAACAATATACAATGCTACTGAGAGTTTTTCATTTTTCTTAAATTTAGAAAGTTTCATGCTCTCAGCAGCCGATAATTCACTGCATAAAACACATTGTGGTCAGTACAAACTATGTTTGTCTTTGTTGCATGTGAACCCATATTTAATATCCAACTGTCCATGTTGGCATCTGTCTAATCTGGCTAGCTTCTACAAAAAGACAGATGAATTTGTAGCAAAATACTGTAGAGTTTCATTAGATGCACTTCATTTGACGTCAACAACAAATAAATTGAAAGAGCTTTCTCCTCCCTTTTAAGAGTTGATGAGCCTATTTATTTTGCTGTCCTAACTACTGTATGTTAGTTACATTGTTTTTATTTCAGGGATCTCACGGTCATGGAAATACTGGAAATATCAGGGAATTCAAAAATGGTGTCTTCCAGGCCTGGAAAAGTCATGGAAGTGTCTATGGTGAATGTACAATTTTCAAGATTTTCTCTGCTCTAAAAATATAATATATAATATAAATATTGTGCTTTTATACAGTAGAGTAAGGGGATGTTCAGTAGAGATCAACCAATATTGGTTTTTCAATGACTGATACGATATTGACTACTTTTGTGTTTAAGGAATATTCCGGGTTCAATACAAGTTAAGCTTAATTAACAGCATTTGTAGCATACAGTATATACACCATGTTTTTTTTGTTTTTTTTCTCCCCAATTTGGAATGCCCAATTCCCAATGTGCTTTTAAGTCCTCATGGTCGTGTAGTGATTCGCCTTAGTCCGGGTGGCAGAGGACGAATTCCAGTTACCTCCACGTCTGAGACCGTCAACCCGTGCATCTTATCACGTGGCTTGTTGAGTGTGTTGCCACGGAGACATTGTGTGTGTGGAGGCTTCACTCTACCCACCGTGGCAACCATGCTCAACTCACCATGTGCCCCACCGAGAACGAACCACATTATAATGACCATGAGGAGTTTACCCCATGTGACTCTACCCTCCCTAGCAACCGGGCCAATTTGGTTGCTTAGGAGACCTGGCTGGAGTCACTCAGCACACCCTGGGATTCGAACTAGCGAGCTAGCGAACTCCAGGGGTGGTACCCAGCATCTTTTACCACTGAGCTACCCAGGCCCCCAACTACACCATGGCTGTTTAATGTTTTCCGTATAGTAGATTCATGAACAGAGATGTTAACCAGTTCCAATGATTCCTTCAAGTCTTCAGCTGTCACTCTAGGGTTCTCTTTTACCATATTGAGCATTCTGCGGTGTGCGCTTTGAATCATCTTGGCAGGACAACCACTTCTAGGGAGAGTAGCCACAGTACTAAACCGTTTTCATTTATAGACAGTTTGTCTGTGGACAGATGAATATCTAAGCTCTTCGAGATAACTTTGAAACCCTTTCCAGCTTTATGCAAAGCAACAATTCTTGATCATAGGTCTTCTGAGATCTTTTTTTTTTTTTTTGCGAGGCATGGTCCACGTCAGCAGATGCTTCCTGTGAATAGCGAAATCAAAATGTTTGAGTGTTTTTTATAAGTCAAAGTAGCTCTAACCCACACCTCCAATCTCATTTCAATAATTGGATGCCAGGTTTGCAAACTCTTGACTAGGAGCTTTTGTTGACGTCATTAGCCCTAGAGGTTCACATACTTTATGTATTCAATATGTACAAGAACAATACAATAATTAGTTAAAACAGATTGTTTGTTCATTATTGTAACTAAGATGAAGATCAAACAAATTTATACATAAATGCAGGTCATTCAAAAGGGTTCATATACTTTTTCTTGTCACTGTATAACAAAATGCAGGTATCTTGAGATGCATTGCCATTCTTTTTAACAAGACAGCAAGACAGCGCAATGGTCAGAGATGTCCGTCTAGTGCATGTTTATATAGAAAAACAATCGAAAAACTGGAAAAAAGGTAATGCAATTTAATTGGTCATAAAGGGTGGAAACCCCTTTATTCTTGCTGTTCACAACCCTATCAGAACAGATCTACGACCCACCAGTTGGAACCACTGCTTTGGGATACACTCGTCATTCATACAAGAGCTCTAAAACTGTTGCCATTTTTATCTGTCTCTCTCTTATAGGTGGTGATGTTACCCTATCAGTCTTTGCTCCATGCATCCACTCGCAAAGCGTCCGGGATAAAACTCAAGGATCAGATTGAGATTATTGATGAGGCTCGTAATCTGACTGACATGATCTCAGCCATACACAGTGCAGAAATCAGCGGTGCACAGGTACACACATACACTAACACAGTCTAATCGACCAGAACTAAATATATGCATAGTTGTCTAATGAGTGTCGTTTCATTTTTCAGCTTTGCAGGGCTCATTCACAACTCTCCCAGTACTGTGAGCACTACAGGTAAAACAACATCCTCTTAAATATAAACACTCCTTTTCAAACAATTAATATTATTTTTAAATATATATATATATATATTTATATATACATTAGCTGACATTATCATTATGTTTAATGTATTAGCATAAATGTCATTGTGTTAGATGGATGTGTCTCTCGCAGAAGTTGATTGAAGGCCAAGAATCTGGTGTACATCAAACAGATCCTCTTTGTGTTGCACGCACACTTGGAGGTCAGTCGTGTGTGATATTGTTTTGTATTTGTGTTTTTTGTCTTCTTCAGACTGATTTATTGCTGTTGTGTGTGTTAACAGCTAAAGTGGGTCAGAATCCAAACACCCAGTCCTATCAACCTGGTAAACAAACACAAACCACAGACTCTCAATCTAAAACACTTCTGACTGCTGCTTGTTGTTTTCCTCTTACATTGACTATTTCTCTAAAAATGTTTCATTTTGAATTTCTTTAAACAACAGGAAGTGAGCTGCTGACTGTTAATGACTTCCTGTTCAAGACTCAAGTTGATAACATAAACCTTTTTAAGCTACTACGAGTACTTCAGTGCATTCTGGAAATGAAAACTAATTTCTACATGTACTGATACAAATCAAGTAATTTAGATGACTTTCATCCAATATCAATTTGACATTCTTAATATAGTTTAATCCATTTGTCTTTTTAAGGTTCAGAAATACTTTGAGAAGAGCATGATCAGCAGGAAGGTGAGTAGGCGGACACATTTATGACTCTATTTTAACATAAATATAAATAACCACAGGACAAAAATAACCAGCAGATGGCTGCAAAGATCATTCCATGTTGTAACAAGTTGTATTTGTGTGCATGCGTGTGTGTTTTGCTTTGTGAATGCTTTATGGTCTCACCCATTCATGTGTGTGTGTGTGTGTGTGTGTGTGTGTGTGTGTTCTGCATTGTGGTTGAATTATTGATTTTATTTGACAAATTCCAAAAAAAAAAAAAAAAAAAAAAAAAAGCTCTGTGTTATAATCTTGCCCATTCATTTCCTATGGTCGGTCAAATTTGGCCGCAAACAACACAACGGTCACTTTTTTTTTGTCACGCAACCTATCCAGTCCAAATTTTTTGGGTGTGTTCAGATAGCAAATATAGGAAAAGTAACCAGGCTTCGAGCCACTCAGCTGAAATATGCTGTTTGTATTAAAGAAACAAAATGTATTTTGATAAAAAAATGACCGAACAGTGCACAAGGGTTAAAAAGTGCACAAAAACACACACTGATGCTCTGTGTCCTGTGTGTAGCTGTGTGGATTTGTGGAGGAATACGAAGGCAGCAGTGTAAACACACACTCCATTTCTAATAACAAAGAGAATCGTTGTATTGAAGGACTTGGGCATTTCCTCCAGACACTGCAGAACAAACCTACAGGTACAGTCTTACACCCCCATAAACATGTACTACCAGACTGCTTCTAAACTACTACAAAAAGATAACATTTAAAGTCATTGTGAAATCAAAATTGATTCTATACTTTCTTAATAAATATATCTGGTCTTTTTGTGTTGCGCTAGTAAGCAACTACTTAGCAATGACCTGGAAACCATCCACAACAATCAAGCATTGTGGCAACAAATTTTGCACATGCCAGCTTTACATTTTTCTTTAGAAAATGTAACAATGTACTTGTTGATGTTGTAGATCTTGCAGAACAGCAGGGGGCAGTAGAGGACAGACCCGTCATGGCTTCACCAATGATGCTGGTTGAGAGTTTCCTATTTTCTCTCACTAATGCCATCAAAGATGGACAAGTCATGATACAAAGGCAGAGTTAGCAGAGTTTGAGAGAACACATAATACATTCATGCATGTACCTTTTGAAATTCTCTCTCACACATAAATCCCTCTCTTTCCTTTCTCTCTCCAGCATGTCTTTCCCAGAGCAGTCTGAAATTTCTCTTGCTGAATGCCACAGTTCACTTTGCACAGATTGTCCAGGAGTGCAGGGCTGTGATCATCGCTGGGGGAACCATGCAGCCTGTTAGCTTGCTTACACACACACACACACACACACACACACACACACACACACACACACACACACACAGACACACACACAGAACCATTAGTTTCACATGGACTAATAGATATAGTGACACAGCTGCCTCGGTTACATAACTTTAAACAAACTCATTAAAGAATGACATTGTGTAGTATGCTGTGTAATAACTGTTTTTGTATTATTGTGTTGCAGGTTACAGATTTTAAAGAGCAGTTTTTGTTTTCAGCAGGGGTAACGGAAGACCGTATTTTAGAATTCTCATGTGGTGAGTTTGCGATTTTGTGCGTGCATATTGCGTGTGTATTACTTTTTGCAGTGTTATTTATGATGTGTAACTGTGGTATAATGTCTTCAGGTCATGTCATACACCCTGAGAACATCCTATCCATAGTCCTTTGTGCTGGCCCCTCAGGACAACAGTTGGAGTTCACTTCTCAAACTAGGGACACACCACAGATGGTAAGACATACACACGCAAACCAAAATGTCACAGATGGCCCGATGCAAGCACAACAAAAAACTGCTCATTTTAAATTATGGCAACAAAATGCACATTAATAATAGTGTTTTTCAACTAAACTTTTCTTGTGATTTAAATTAGCAAGCAAAATGAATGCTTACAAAATGTGAAAGGCTTACTTATAGTTGACTTTGCATATTAACCCTTAAACGCATACCTTGGGTCTTTAGTGACCTGGGACCTCATTCCACCCCTATTTCTTTAGTATATCTCTCTTATAGTGTAACACAAACAAAATGCCACAGTTAAGGGTTAAACTGGGAAGAAATTATTTTAACACTGAAAAAAATAAAATAAAATGACTTCAGCATGATAAGAATTTTAACTCTATTTGTTTACTTACATTAGATGGAAGAGATGGGCCGTGTTCTGTCTAACTTGTGTAATGCAGTGTCGGGGGGTGTGATCTGTTTCTTCCCCTCCTACGAATATGAAAAGAGAATCAAAAATTACAGCTGTCCCCACAGTATTTTTGCTGTCATAATTTACTGCCATATAATTATTTTACTTAGTGTACTTGTTAACCAAGTGGACAAAAGTGTGCATGCTTGAGATGAAATATGAGACAAGTGATGTTTAAAGAAAAGAAAGAAATTTCAAAGTAAATATCACTTGAGCAGAATATTTTTATTGGGCTTCATTTCCAATCAAGCTGTAATTTTGCCAAATTGTGCAAAATGTTTTAAAAAAATTTATTCCGGGTTCCCACTTTTCAAGGCACAATTTTCCAGGATATTTTATTTGCTCAAAAAATATATATAAGTATATATGAAAAAATCTACACTTAATGTTTAAGCAAAAACACAAGAGAGGTCATGATGTATATTATGGTTATTTTTTCTGAATTCATTACACATATTAATTTTAAAGCGTGCAGCACATGCAGATTACACAGTTTAAAAATCACACTAGGACATCGCAATTTTAATTTGATTATTTGTGCATTCAAACATTCTTTTTTTCCCCCCAAATATGTAAAATTCCGAGACATTCTGCGTATTATTCATGTAGCTAATGCCATTTATATTACTGGATTTAATGATTCCACATCGTAGAAATCATAGGGCCCTACATGTGTTAACCACAGTATAAGCGTGATTGTTAATTTATTATTGAAAATTAATTAACATCCCAAGGTGTACAGGCCACATCACAATGCTACCACCTCATCTGTGAACTAATTTTCAAAAACATCAGCAGTCTGAACATCGACCGTTGTCTAAGGTTTACAATTCAAATGTTTTAGTTAACATAACAGCAATGTTCACTTTATCAATCCTTAAACTATTTCGTCGGAGCAAAGCAGAGATGACAGCAGATGAGCAGAGAATGTACGGTACAGGGCTTCGTTAATGACGGTCAATTGTTAACGTCGTTTCACAATGTGCATCTGCCGGCAGTGACAAAACTATACGAATTTGTGTATTTGACACCTATCCTGAGTCCCAATCATTACCATGTTTTTATACATGTAACAAAAACCATGTTAGCAACACAGTCAAACAGTTTTATTATAAATATTTTCCAGGACAATTAATTATTTTCCAGGACATTTATGAATTTTTCTCATTTTCCATGACTTTTCCATGACTGGAAAACTGCATTGCAAAATTGCAGGTTTTCCAGGACGCATGGGAACCCTGTTATTAAATTGTGGGTATTTAGGATATATTAAATGTTAGCTATGAAATTATCTTAGCAAGACAAAGAAGTCTGACATTTTATTTCAAAAACGCTAAAATTTAATTTTTATCACAGAATTCTATTAAAAACAATACAGTAATTGAGATGTGCTGGAAATGACACTGTGGTGTGAATATCATGACGTTCAGCAAAATTGACAAAAATGGCAAATCTTCTGTGATGCATGTACAAAAACTTTTGGACATTGTTAGTAGACAAATGTAAAAAATAAACCAGTGAGAGTGTGAAAATGTTCACAAGACTTTACTTTCTAGATGTCCACAGTGCTGAAGGTGCCCGAAGTTGAAGAAACACTTTAGAAATTTTAGGACAATCAGTCTATGATGGGCTTGTATTAAATTTCTTCCAAAAAAAGTATGTTCCTGTTTGATGTTTGAATGAAACATAAAGCTCTTTGCATGTATGCATGTGTTTAGATGTATCATTATGGTTGGAATGCTGTATCCCAACATAAAGTCACTGGAGCTGCAAGAGAAGATGGCTTACCCGGACAAGCACATGGTGAGACTTTATAAAGGACGCTACATATGGGAACTGTCGGAAACAAATGTGTTATCTGTAACTCTGTGTGTCTCTCTGCTCCTGTCGTAGCCTCGTGTAGATGGTAAAAGTCCTGGGAAGGCCTTGATTGAGAATCTGTGCATGCAAGCTCTCAATCAATCTATTGGTAGGTAGAGCCAATTGCTTAAAGGGATAGTTCACCTTAAAATGACAATTCTGTCATCAATAACTCATAGAACACAAAAGGAAATGTTAGGCAGAATGCTAGTATCAGTCACTATTCACTTTTCTTCTAGCAAATTTCTCCTTTTGGATTGGGTTTGGAACAACTTAAGGGAGTAAATGTTTTTATGAATATAAAAGTCTTTGAAATAGCACTTAAACAGACAAACCATATATCAAATGAAAGCTCTCATTCTCAGGAACAAAATTTATTTGTTGCCCTAATTCCACAGTTTGAAAGTTTTTCAAAAGAATCACAAAGTGAAGTATGATTTCTGTAAGACATCAAATACAAATGTCTCTTTTATGTGGCGATCACTGCAGCTGTAAGCCTCAAATAGCTAAAAACTTTATCTATCTATCTATCTATCTATCTATATATTTTTTCTTTTTTTTAAATATTTATATAGCACAATTAAAAACAACACAAGGTTGGCCAATGTGCTTTACAACAGCACAAAAGCAGCATAAATACACAACAACAAAAAAGCACAACAGCATATATGCTTTTATCTTAGGCAGTTTTCTAAAAAACATGTTGGGTAGCCTTCCACAAGCTTCTCACAATAAGTTGCTGGAATTTTGGGCCATTCCTCCAGACAGAACTGGTGTAACTGAGTCAGGTTTGTAGGACTCCTTGCTCGAACACGCTTTCTCAGTTCGGCCCACAATTTTTCTATCAGATTGAGGTCAGGGCTTTGTGATGGCCACTCCAATACCTTAAGCCATTTTGCCACAACTTTGGAGGTATGCTTGGGGTCATTCTCCATTTGGAAGACCCATTTGCAACCGAGCTTTAACTTCATTGCTGATGTCTTGAGATGTTGCTTCAATATATCCACAATTTTCCTTCCTCATGATGCCATCTATTTTGAGAAGTGCACCAGTCCCTCCTGCAGCAAAGCACCCCCACAACATGATGCTGCCACCCCCATGCTTCATGGTTGAGATGGTGTTCTTCGGCTTGCAAGCCTCACCCTTTTTCCTCCAAACATAACGATGGTCATTATGGCCAAACAGTTCAATTTTTGTTTCATCAGACCAGAGGAAATTTCTCCAAAAAGTAAGATCTTTGTCCCCATGTGCACTTGCAAACTGTAATCTGGGTATTTTATGGCGGTTTTGGAGCAGAGGCTTCTTCCTTGCTGAGCAGCCTTTCAGGTTATATCGATATAGGACTCATTTTACTGTGGATATAGATACTTGTCTACCTGTTTCCTCCAGCATCTTCACAAGGTCCTTTGCTGTTGTTCTGGGATTGATTTGCACTTTTCGCACCAAACTACATTTATCTCTATGAGACAGAATGCGTCTCCTTCCTGAGTGGTATGATGGCTGCGTGGCCCATGGAGTTTAGACTTGCGTACTATTGTTTGTATAGATGAACGTGGTACCTTCAGGCATTTGGAAATTGCTCCCAAGGATGAACCAGACTTATTGTGGTCCACAATTTATTTATTTTTTTCTGAAGTCTTGGCTGATTTCTTTTGATTTTCTCATGATGTCAAGCAAAGAGGCACTGAGTTTGAAGGTAGGCCTTAAAATACATCCACAGGTACACCTCCAATTCAGTACACCTCCTATCAGAAGCTAATTGGCTAATTGCCTAAAGGCTTGACATAATTTTCTGGAATTTTCCAAGCTGCTTAAAGGCACAGTTAACTTAGTGTATGAAAACTTCTGACCCACTGGAATTGTGATATAATCAATTAAAAGTGAAACAATCTGTCTGTAAACAATTGTTGGAAAAATTACTTGCATCATGCATGAAGTAGATGTCCTAAACGACTTGCCAAAACTATAGTTTGCTAATATTAAATCTGTGGAGTGGTTAAAAAATTTGTTTTATGACTTCGACCTAAGTGTATGTAAACTTCCGACTTCATCTGTACATGCTTATAAAGTTAGGGCAACAACAAAAAATTTGTTTTTTAATTTTTATCTATTCATCATAAGATTGTAAACACATGCAATATTATTTATGAATAATTAATAACAATTATGAATAAAGTTTTTTTATTTTATCTGGGGAAGTTTCTGAAAAAATGAGACCAATTTTTGGCAATTAGTCCCCAGTATGTGTAAATGGTGAGCTTTTAAATTTGAGTGTAAAAAAACTGCAGACGGCAGCCCAAAAACCTTTTTACCAGCAGTATCAAGTATTCAACTAAACATTAAAAAATTGTAAAAAGTAATGAAATGTAACAAAACTACTTCAATAACTGGTCTTCACTGTATCATTATAATACATTTTGAAGCTATCACCATACTGTATACTGTGCACAGCATACTTCTTTCTTTAAGATAGGTAGTATGCCATTTTGAACATAGCCTTTGAATGTGAATTGTGGATAAATATTCGAGTTGGAGTAGAGGATGCAATCATAGCTGAGCGTTTGCGTTCGTCTATCCAGCTGTCTGCTGTTTTAATGAGCAAGACAGCACATTTACAAGTGTTAATATGAGTCTGTGCTCTCCAGCTGTGCTCTCTCTATGCAGGTCTGCTCTAATGAGAGGAAGTTGTTGATGACAGGATTTGTTAGCAGTATGTTCACTGTCTGATCGTTTATTTGATTCCGCAGTTTTTTCTGGAGAAGCGACAGAGACCGCAGCTCTGAGGAGACATCGACTCGACAGAGCTGAGCTGTGTGTGTAAATATACTATGTGTGTTCTGCATAATGCATGTTTGACAGCGTAGGCCTTGTAAATGATTTAGGCAGTTTAGGAGTTGCAGAAATGTGAAGCTTATAATTTTATAAAAGCACTTACATTAATTCTTCTGTTAAAACGTGTGTATTATTTGAGCTGAAAAGTTGTTTAAGTTGTTTTTACGGTCGTTTTAGGGTTCATGACGTTAAAAACTTGTAACACCATAAACCCTAAGTTGTAAAATCGTCTATAACATTACACAGAAAAGGTTAGTAAGCTATTTTATCAAACTAAAATCATGTTAACACACATGTTGTTTATGTCTTGTGGCTATACTGAAATTGATACAATATTGAATTTGTAGCAACATTCATTTCAAAAACTCAATATTCATGTTTTTCACCATATTATCAATGTTTTCCAAAATCACTAAATTGTCAATAAAAATCTAATTAAACAGGCCAAACTTTAGAGTGTCCTAAAAATACATCGTTCAGGCCACTGGTTGAGGTGGTAAATATCACCTTTAGTACACAGGAAGTAGACTATAGTCTTGTTTGAGTGTGTTACGGCTAGAGTATACTTCGATTTTTACAGTGAACCTTTATGTCTCACGCACAGTCAGGCACTCTAGCCTTTTTAAAGTATAGTCTTTTTACTGCAAGCCTATATGGACATGTATACGTAACGAAATCAGCGCGTTTTTAAATGAGAAACGTATTAGTGTGGACGTGGCCTAAGCCAAGACCCAAATCTGAGCATGTGGTATTTAAAGGTCTCATGACCACTAGATTGAGACTCGATTTTGTAACTACAAAGCCAACAGAAAAATGCAGGAATATCATTTAAAAAACAAAACATCAAAATATACACTGGTGGCCAAAGGTTTGGAATAATGAACAGATTTTGCTCTTTTGGAAAGAAATTTGTCCAGATGCTCAGGTGACATTTCACCCCACACTTCCTGTAGCACTTGCCATAGATGTGTCTGTCTTGTCGGGCACTTCTCATGCACCTTACAGTCTAGCTGATCCCACAAAAGCTCAATGGGGTTAAGATCCATAACACTCTTTTCCAATTATCTGTTGTCCAATGTCTGTGTTTCTTTGCCCACTCTAACCTTTTTGATTTTCTGTTTCAAAAGTGGCTTTTTCTTTGCATTTCTTCCCATAAGGCCTGCACCCCTGAGTCTTCTCTTTACTGTTGTACATGAAACTGGTGTTGAGCGGGTAGAATTCAATGAAGCTGTCAGCTGAGGACATGTGAGGCGTCTATTTCTCAAACTAGAGACTCTGATGTACTTATCCTCTTGTTTAGTTGTACATCTGGCCTTCCACATCTCTTTCTGTCCTTGTTAGAGCCAGTTGTCCTTTGTCTTTGAAGACTGTAGTGTACACCTTTGTATGAAATCTTCAGTTTTTTTTGGCAGTTTCAAGCATTGTATAGCCTTCATTCCTCAAAACAATGATTGACTGATGAGTTTCTAGAGAAAGCTGTTTCTTTTTTGCCATTTTTGACCTAATATTGACCTTAAGACATGCCACTCTATTGCATACTGTGACAACTCAAAAACAAACACAAAGACAATGTTAAGCTTCATTTAACGAACCAAATAGCTTTCAACTGTGTTTGATATAATGACAAGTGATTTTCTAGTACCAAATGATCAATTTAGCATGATTACTCAAGGATAAGGTGTTGGAGTGATGACTGCTGTCTAGATTTGATCAAAAATGACTTTTTTCAAATAGTGATGGTGCTGTTTTTTTACATCCGTAATGTCCTGACTATATCTGTGATCAGCTGAATGCCACTTTGGTGAATTAAAGTACCAATTTCCTTCCGAAACAGCAAAATCTGTACATTATTCCAAACTTTTGGCCGCCAGTGTACATCCAGCTTTTTTTATTCATTCTCATCTGGACACATGAAATATTAGTTAGGATTCAAATACATGAGTTAGTGTAAATGCCATATTTGAAGTGAATGAAGATTAGGCTGAGGGACTGACATACAGTCTGCTCAAAGGGTTGTATTGTACACCTTGGAGTTGATCGCTCAGCCAACGAAACATCAAAAACACAACTTTAAAAAAAAGATTGCAGTGGATATTAAGAAGCGGCGCTGGAAGGGGTGGGATCATGTCTGACATCCTGCCGAAAGCTCCGCTGAAGCTGTCATGTGCTTCTGAAGTGTCTCCACCCCCTGGACCCTTGCCAGAGATACCTGTCAGATATTCACATAAAAAAATGGGTCAGCTACCACGAAAACACAGTACTGACTGTCAGGCTGAGGCACTAAAATAAAGGTTTTATACTAGGGCTGTCACAATTTCATTTTGACTGGTGATTAATTGTCATTCTCTGTTGACCACTCAAACCAGCCCATCTGACACCAACAATCATCCATGCGATTATTTAATCAGCCAATCGTGTGGCAGCAGTGCAGTGCATAAAATCATCAGATATGGGTCAGAAGCTTCAGTTAATGTTCACATCAACCATCAGAATGGGGGAAAAATGTGATCTCAATGATTTGGACCGTGGCATGATTGTTGGTGTCAGACAGCATGATGCTACCATCACCATGCTTCACCGTTGGGATGGTATTGTGCAGGTGATGAGTGGTGCCTGGTTTCCTCCAGACATGATGCTTCGAATTGAGGCCAAACAGTTCAATCTTCGTTTCATCAGACCAGAGAATCTTGTTTCTTGCAGTCTGAGAGTCCTTTAGGTGCTTTTTTTGTGTGTCTTGCACTGAGGAGAGGCTTCCGTCTGGCCACTCTGCCATAAAGCCCAGATCGGTGGAGTGTTGCAGTGATGACTGTCCTTCTGCAAGTTTCTCCCATCTCCACACAAGATCTCTGGAGCTCAGCCAGAGTGACCATCAGGTTCTTGGTCACCTCTCTTACCAAGGCCCTTCTCCCCCGATTGCTTAGTTTGGCCAGGCGGCCAGCTCTAGGAAGAGTCCTGGTTGTTCCAAACATCTTCCATTTAAGAATGATGGAGGCCACTGTGCTCTTGGGAACCTTCAATGTAGCCAAAATAAATTTGAAGCCTTCCCCAGATCTGTGCCTCGACACAGTCCTGTCTCTGAGCTCTGCAGGCAGTTCCTTTGACCTCATGGCTTGGGTTTTGCTCTGATATGCATTTTCAGCTGTGTGACCTTATATAGACAGGTTTCCCAAATCATGTCCAATAAAACAAAGTGTAGAAACATCTCAAAGATAATCCAGAGAAATGGGATGCACCTGACCTAAATTTCAAGTGTCATAGCAAAGGGTCTGAATACGTATGGCAATGTGATATTTCAGTTTTTCTTTTTAATAAATTTGCAAAGTTATAAAAAATCTGTTTTTTGCTTTGTCATTATGGAGTGTGGAGTGTAGATTCATGTGAAAAAAAATATTTAAAGCATTTTAGCATAAGGCTACAACATAAAAAAATGTGAAAAAAATGAAGGGGTCTGAATAAGTGCTGAATGCACTGTATAGTGCGTGTGTGTGTGTGTGTGCATGTGTGTGTATGTATGTGTGTGTGTGTAAATGAAATAAATATATATACAAATATTTAATAATAATTACATATAAAATAGGAAACAGCCGATTATGATTATAATTCCAAGAGGCCTGTTTCAGACTCACCTTTTCTGTGCATGGCCAACTTATTAAACAGGTCAGACATGAGGTTGCCTCCACTGACCACTACACCAACTGATGAAAAGAAGATGATGATTAGTTTAATATCTTTATCTGCAAATACTTCACATTACAATGCATTCTGGGAAGAAAAAGACCCTGCCACTAATTTAACACTCATATCTAATGTCGTTGTAATATTCTACAGTAAATGATGAATACACAGAGGTAATATCAAGAAACAAAGTTGTTATTGAATTGAATTTTTTCAAATTTTAAACGTGGCATTTGCTCTTGATCAAGTAAATCATTAGTAATTAGTTCTCAGCGATGGTAAATTAAAGTTTATCAACTGAAAAAATATAAATGAAGAACTTGAAATATGCAAGTCTTAGTAAGTCCAGGGCCAGACAATTTCAGAGCAAATGTCAATACAGCAGCTTTAATGAAAGAACATTTCTCTTTTGAACTTTCCAAATACCACACACTCTTCATTATATCAATAATACTGAAACAACATTTCTCAAGATGACAATGAATTCCTTTTGTTTTAAAAACTAATATGGTTTGTTTTGATATATTCATATTGCAACATTATATACACCAGATTTTTTTTATATTCTGAAGATAATGTGAGTGCCCATACTTTAGTCACCTTCACAATGCTAGAGTGTCCTGAGTGGTTACCAGGGTGTTGCTATGCGGTTGCAAGGGTATTCTGGGTAGTTGCATGACGGTTATTTAGTCAAAGTCAAAAGAGTCCACCTTCAAGTCTCTATGATATTCTGGTCTCTAGATTTGACTCAAGTTCTTCCTTCAATGTAAGTCCATGGGATTTTTTCACCATTTTTATCATCCGCCAGGTGAAACTCGTAAGTCAGCAACACACTTCTCAATATGATGCATATATGATACACTCTGAAGCATCTTACCTTGCTCTTGTTCTTTCTATTTCTTCTAAGACCTTGCCTTCTTTTATGTTCCGAAGTTTTGCTTTGCCGATGCCGCCGGAATTCCGAATCGACTCCAGCAGTCTGGCTCAACCATCCGAGGGTTGTAACATTTTAGAAGGGGTGAATTTTACCACACCTATCATGCACCTACAAAGAGTAACATAGTTAGTACATTTAGAGTAATAATGTTCATTTTGAATAAATTAACCCTTATGTTGTGTTTCGGTTATTTTGACGTGTACGATTTTGTACGATTTTTCTTTTTACTTGACCCAATTGGAATTAGATTCATTTTTGTTCACATGGTATCTGAAAACACAAAAACATTTGGACCATTTTCTTTACATTTTTTTGTTTTTATTTCAGTTTATTTCAGTTTGTAACAAAGAAGTCGATAAGAAGATATCATGGAATATCTTGTGATAATACGTATATGCAATATGAGAGATGTATAAACAATCTTAGTGGGCCGGTCATTTTTGACCAGGAACACAAAATGTGTTAGCACAAAAGGGTTAAAAGATTTGCAAAGGTGTTACATATGAAAAAATAAATCTTGTACCTGTGGATGGAGCTTGACTTGTGTCATCAGTGCTGTCTGGTGCCATAGGTGGAGGCAGTAGTGGAAGGGGTGGGGCAGGGGAGGCTCCAAGGGGTGGGGCTGATACAAGACTGGGCTCTGGTGGGGGAGGGGGAGGAGATGGGGGAGGAGCTTCGAGTCTAAAGTGAGAGTCTTGAAAACAAAAGCAAGAAATAAACAAATGTAAAATACACATATCTTCAGCCGATTGTAGGAAAACATCATTGGGAGTCTTTAAAGTAAACATAAAATGGAATTCTCAACCTATTTTACTTCCATAATATGATGTATTTCATATATATTTAGAGAGAAAAAATGTAGGGCGGGACTTTGGAAATTGGATGGTGAAAAATGGGTGAACGTACTACCTGAATAGCTATATGTCTATTGGTTAATATAAACCAACAACCTATGCTGCCTAAATGATGTCAGCAGAGAAGAAAAGTAGTTTTAGAGGTGGAGCAAGTTATCAAATATCCGATAAAAAATTACGAAAACAAACTTTTTTTTTTTTTTTAATAACATGCACTGATGGGGTCCATTTTGATTTCATGATGAATTTTAAATACAGATCCATTTCACACATAAAATAAAGATTAAAGATATGCTCCAAATGAATGTGGTAAATATTCTCACCGGATCCACTGGATTCATCATGCTCTGTGCTAAACGAGGGACGTTCGGGAATGCTGGCACTGGAAGGAATGGATGGCCCAAACCCTGGGCTGAGGTCAGCACTGTACATGAGGTAGGTCAGGCAGGTAAGATGGCACATCGATCTCTGGCATTTGCCCCAGGTCTGGGACATAGAAATAATTCTCTGCATTCTGAGAAAGAATGATTGAAAGATACAACTCAACGTCTGACAAGCTTGCATATGGTTTTCAGCCATATCATTGATCTGTTCTGTCTTCTGTGACAAATAGGTATGGCCTAGCTATGCTCAGATTCAGAGAAAAGGGAGTGAGACTATTGTATAATCCACATTTGGCTGGACAATCTAAATCTCACCTGTCTTTCAAGCTGCTCTCTCTTGGTGATTGACAGCGGTGCATCAAATGGTTTGTCTTCCTTTTCCGTCTCTAATGTGGTGTGCGTTTTAGTCACAGCTCCTGCCAGTGGGTCAAGAAACACATATTTCTTATAACTGCATTCAAGACAAAACATACACACATAATGATGAGTGCTAATAAGGTTATTTTGCTTATGCAACACTGAGCAAATATGTGTAGGTGTGTGTGTACTCACAGGTTCTCAGTTGTGTTGAACAGCAATATGGAGCTGACCGAGCTGACATTTTTTGGCAGACTTCTCAAACCCTCTTCAGTCTCATCCCTGGAGCGCTTCTTAGTGTCCACGCACACTGGCAAATACATCAACTTCTCCTATAAAACACGTATATACACTTGGAAATGAGCGTATAGAGAGAGGAAATAGGACATACTGGAGGAGGAGGTTATAATCAAATGGCTGAACCTGTTCACCTGCAGAGCCTTGTGGGCAGAGTTTGCTCTGAACTTTAAAGCGAGGCTGCTTTTTGGGAGGCAGGATCAACTGCACCTATAATGATAGAAGAATAATCCTGCAGTTTTTCTGGAGCCGGGTATTTGGCACTGGAGAATACCTACACAAACACATATTACAACATACTTATAACCACTTTACACTGTGCAATAATTACTAATTAGTAATTTAGCTGACACATTGTGACTTACAGTAAGGGAATTTATTGAGTCCAAATAAAAATGTTGATTCATAAATGATTCCATTTTAAAGTTTTTGTTTAATCCAAGTGGTATTCATTGCAACAAAACTACTGGGGTTTGAACCAACAACATTCATGGATCAGCCCTAGTGGGGTTTAAACCTAAAACCTTCATGGATCAGCCCAAATGGGGTTTGAACCTACAATCTTAATGATTCAGTCCTAGTGGTGTTTGAACCTACAACCTTCATGGATCCATCCTAGTGGGGTTTGAACCTACAACCTTCATGGATCAGCCCTACTGGGGTTTGAACCTACAACCTTCATGGATCAGCCCTACTGGGGTTTGAACCTTCATGGATCCATCCTAGTGGGGTTTGAACCTACAACCTTCATGGATCAGTCCTAGTGGGTTTAAACCTACAACCATCATGGATCAGCCCAAATGGGGTTTGAACCTACAATCTTAATGATTCAGCCCTAATGGGGTTTGAACCTTCATGGATCAGTCCTAGTTGGGTTTGAACAACTAACCATCATGGATCAGGCCTAGTGGGGCTTGAATCTACAATCTTAATGATTCAGTCCTAGTGATGTTTGAACCTACAAGCTTCATGGACCCACCCTAGTGGCATTTGAACCTACAACCTTAATGGGTCAGTCCTAGTGGTGTCTGTACCCACAAACTTTATAGATCAGCCCTAGTGGGGTTTGAACCTACAACCTTCATGGATCAACCCAAATTGGGTTTGAACCTACAATCTTAATGATTCAGCCCTAATGGGGTTTGAACCTACAGCCTTCATGGATCAGTCCTAGTTGGGTTTGAACAACTAACCATCATGGATCAGGCCTAGTGGGGCTTGAATCTACAATCTTAATGATTCAGTCCTAGTGATGTTTGAACCTACAAGCTTCATGGAACCACCCTAGTGGGGTTTGAACCTACAACCTTAAGCGATCAGCCCTAGTGGGGTTTGAACCTACAAGCTTTATGGATCAGCCCTAATGGGGTTTGAACCTACAACAATCATGGATCAGCCCTAGTGGAGTTTGAACCTACAACCATCATGGATCAGCCCTTGTGGGTTATGAACAATCATGGATCAGCCCTTGTGGGTTATGAACAATCATGGATCAGCCCTTGTGGGTTATGAACAATCATGGATCAGCCCTAGTGGGGTTTGAACCTACAACCATCATGGATCAGCCCTTGTGGGTTATGAACAATCATGGATCAACTCTAGTGAGGTTTGAACCTACAACCATCATGGATCAGCCCTTGTGGGGTTTGAACCTACAACCTTCATGGATCAGCCCCTGTGGGTTATCAACAATCATGGATCAGCCCTAGTGGGGTTTGAACCTACAATCTTCATGGATCAGCCCTAGTGGAGTTGAACCTACAACCATTATGGATCAGCCCTTCTGGGGTTTGAACCTACAACCTTAATGGATCAGTCCTAGTGATGTTTGAACCTACAACCTTCATAGATCAGCCCTACTGGGGTTTGAACCTACAACCTTCATGGATCAGCCCTAGTGGAGTTGAACCTACAACTTTCATAGATCAGCCCTACTGGGGTTTGAACCTACAACCTTCATGGATCAGCCCTAGTGGAGTTGAACCTACAACTTTCATAGATCAGCCCTACTGGGGTTTGAACCTACAACCTTCATGGATCAGCCCTAGTGGGGTTTGAACCTACAACCTTAATGGATCAGCCCTAGTGAGGTTTGAACCTACAACCTTCATGGATGAGCCCTAGTGGGGTTTGAACGGCCTAGATCATTAATCACTAGGTTATGCAACTGCTACAGCACATATTCACCTACTTCTCCAGACAGTTACTAAGTTACCATGCCCCAGAATAATTTTCTTTTCTACAATGTTTAAACTTCCACTGTGTGACTGACTGACTGTCAAGAGTGTTTTGTGTGTGTGATTAGGTCTGCATCACCTTCATGGCTTTTTTGCTTCCTTTGATCTTCTAGACTCTGGCCTGAGCCAGTTTGATCTGGTCTGTGATGGACTATAGGTGCGCACGGTTTTTCTCCACACTCTGAGACACCCTGTCAAAGCCGAATGAAGTCCAAAAAGGTGTATGAGTATGCAGATGAACACATCGCAATTGCATCAAAATGTCATGTGGTAGTCAGTTGTTTCCACTGGTCTACTTTCATGCTAATTAAAAACTAGTGATAGACTATTATATGGGCCAAGCTGAGCAACTGACCAATATTTGGCCATTGTGAGATTACTGGCTTTGGCCGATAACAGTGGCCGACTGCCCAATTACAGTAGCAGACATGTTTGTTGCATAGTGCATAATGAATATTCTG